>NC_134860.1:54263546-54526046 GCF_049852395.1 Peromyscus maniculatus bairdii | reverse complement strand
CAGCAGCTATGAACACCAAGCTGCTTTTCCAGAGGATCCAGATTCTATTCACAACACCCACATGGACAACACACCACATCTGTTAACTCTCCACTTCCAGAGAATCAGACATCGTCTTCTGGCCTCTATTAGCACCAGACACACAGTGTCACTCAAGACACAAATGCAGGCAAAAACATCCATACACATAAAATAATACAACAGTAATTTTTTAAAACTTAAAAAAAAAAAAAGTTACTGAGGGAGGTAGGGGCACATGCCTTTAATCCCAGCACTCAAGAAACAGAGGGAGGCATGAATCTCTGTGAGTTCAAGGCCAGCCTGGTCTATAGAGTTCCAGAACAACCAGTACAACACAGAGATACCCTGTTTGTGGAGGAAAAGGGGGGGGGGGGGGAGAATAGCTACCAAGAAAGAAAAATTTAAGAACCAAAATTAAATAAATATAAATTTAGACTCTAATAAATACCTATCTTATTATACTGATAAAGATAAAAATGCTTCTATTACCTTTTACATTTTTGGGTAAGATTTTATTTATGTGTGTTGCATAAGGGTCAATGTATAACATAGTGTGTGGTTCTCTGAAAGAGCAGGAAATGCCCTTAACCACTAAGCCATCTCTCCAGTCCCCTTATAATGCCATTTTGTTTTTAATTTTTTATTTACTTTTGACACAAGGTCTCAATATATAGCCTTGGCTAGCAGGAGCTCAGGTAGAGCAGGTTGGCCTAGAATTCAGAGCCCCACCTACCTCTGCCTCTGAAGTTCTGGAATTAAAGGTTATGTGCCACCACACCCAGCTAACTGATAGCTTTTATAAGTATCTCACACTAAATTTTAAGCACAATCTCCATGGGACGCAAGCACTACCCTACCCAAAAAAGTTAAAACTGCCTCAAAAACTACAGTGGAGGCCAGGCAGTGGAGGCACACACCTCTGATCCCAGCACTAAGGAGGCAGAGGAAGGTGGTATCTGTGAGTTCAAGGCCAGCCTGGTCTACAGAGTGAGCTCTATCTAGGGCACCCAAAGATACACAAAGAAACTCTGTCATAAAAAAGTGGGAAGGAGGCCAGGCAGTGGAGGAGCACACCTTTAATCTCAGCACTCGAGAGGCAGAGCCAGGCGGATCTCTGTGAGTTCGAGGCCAGCCTGGTCTACAGCACAAGACCCAGACAGGCACCAAAACTACACTGAGAAACTCTGTCTCAGAAAAACTGGGGAGGAAAAAACTATGGCAGAAATAATTGGTGAAGACACCCAACATCAACCTTTGACCTCCACATGTACACACATGTACATGTACATACATACAACACATACAATTATATACATGAAGAAAAGCTTATTCTTGGCCAAAGAAAAGAGAAGTTATTAATTCTAATTTTCAATAGGCTGTTAGGAACTTAAAACAGACATAATGATACCCTGTATCCTACTCTGCTTCAGCGTCAATGTGACATGGCCTAGAATAATCTAAGGGAGAGTTGCAGTTGAGTGACTGCTCAAATCAAGATGGCCTGTGCCATGTCTAAGGAACATTGGCTGATGAATAATAGGGGATGGCCCAGCCCAATGTGGGAGCAACACACCATCTCTGGGGCAGATGGGCCTGTGCTTGAAGCATTTATCTATTCTTTATCAATAAAAACTGAGGAATCACCTATCAGGGTAAGAACCTGAACTAAATGATCATAAAAGTGGCAGAGATGCAACCAGTGACCTTTACCTTTCTCTTGCTCCTTGATCCAAAACAGGTGATACCCTCTCTAAAACTCATCCTACTACTTCCTGTGTCTTTCTGTCCTCAATCCTCCAAAACCTCTATGGCTAATTTTGGTGAGCTAGTAGCTAGCTCCACCCTCTGACTCAAAGCAAATTTTACTGGCAGTCTTGGGAACATCAGAATGACATCAAAATAGCACACAACATGGGTTGTTTAAGAAAACTAAATAAGCCCAGCATGGTGGTACATGCCTTTAATCCCAGCACTCAGAAGGCAGAGGCAAGTGAATCTCGAGTTCAAGGCCAGCCTGGTCTACAAGTGAGTTCCAGGACAGCCAGGGCTGTTGTATAGAGAAACCCTGTTTGGGGGGGGGGGGGGGAAAGAGAGAGAGAGAGAGGGAGGGAGGGAGGGAAGGAGGGAGGGAGGGAGGGAGGGAGGAAGGAAGGAAGGAAGGAAGGAAGGAAGGAAGGAAGGAAGGAAGGAAGGAAGGAAGGAAGGAAGAAAACTAGTTAAACATGAGCCTGTGAGCAAGGAAGCAGTGTTCCTCCACAGTTCCACTCCCAGTTCATGTTCCCTTCCCTCAATGGCAGACTGTGTCCTCAAAGTACAAGCCAAACAAACCCTCTCTTCTTCAAAATTGCTTTTGGTACAAGTGTCTTATCACAGCAACAATTAAAAAGGAAAAAGAAAAGAACTGAATTTGGTATCAGAGTCAGGCTGTGGCTATGATGAACCACCATGAGGCTTTTTATGCTTTTGAACTATCTCGCTGAAGGATTTTCAAACTTTGAGTTGGAAAACCATGGCAAAATAGTGCTTAATGAATGAGCTATTTCAAATGGAGTTTGAAAGATAAGAAGCAAAGACTCTTAATCAGAATTGTTTGTGCTGTATTCTGAATTATCATTGTGTGGTTCCGGGTCAGCTAGGGCTGAAAATTCATCTGTGATGAACAAGAGGTCAGTATCACTGAAGTGCAATCTTCTAGGCAGTTATTTCCTCAGGGTTGGCACACAGACGCTGGGAGAGGGGGAAGAACATGAATGCTGCATCTCAAGCCAAAACTTGGCAACTTGTCAGAACTGTCTGCCTGGTACTGTTTTAAAGGCATAAAAAAATTGCAGGATTTGAGGGGCTCATGGAGAGGGGCTGAGGCCTGGCGCGCTGTAGTAGTCAGAGACTCTAATGGCAAACTAGGAGAGGCCTCACGGAAAGTGCAGTTACAGTGGACAACTCAGATAGTAGATTCATGGCTGTAAGACATCCCAAGAATATCAAGTGTGACAGAGATGGCCCAAGCCTACAAGACAAGTTGTCTATGCTGTGGATGACACAGCCGCCAAGCACTGTGGAGCCCAGATGACGACTGAGTCTCAGATGCCAGACCCTGAGCTTCAGAATTTGGATTTATACTGATAAGATTTTGAGTTTGCTTTCACCTGAATATAAATATGCCCAGTTCTTTCTCCAAAGAATATTACTTGTTTTCGATTTTATAGAGCCTCCAGTTAAAAGACTTTTAACCTTTGAAGAGATTAAACTTTTCAAGTATTGGAAATTTTTAAAGACTGTGGGACTTTGAAAGTTGGACTACGTTTTATTTAATGATATTAACGTAAGATCTTTGAGACAAGGAAAGAATTGAAAGGCTATGGCTTAAAGTGATATGTCTGTGTGTCAAGTAGTTAGTTTGAGTCAAGTAGTAGAAACCTAGTTAGTTTCAGCTGTCAATGTGACACATTCCAGAGTATCTAAGGAATATCAACTGAAGGGCTGCCTAGATCAGATTGTGCTGTGCTGTGCCATGTCTGTCCTGTAGTATTAGTTTAACTATGTAAAGATGTGTTGCATTTGTGTTGCAGAACAGTTGTTTAACTATGTAAAGATGTGTTGTATGTGTTTATGCTGCATTTGTTCACTATGTGAAGATGTGGTGCTGTTTTACCTTGCCTGCCTAAAGCACCTGACTGGTCTAGTAAAAAGCTGAACAGCCAACAGATAGGCAGAAGTGATAGGTGGGGCTGGTGAGCAGCCAGCTGGGGCACAGCCAGCTGGCCAGACAGCCAACAACAGCCAGGGAGCAGCCAGAGGCCAGACAGACACAGAGAACGCAGGAAAGTAGGACATCAGAATGAAAGAAAGGCAAGAAGCCCTGAGGCAAAACATGGATGAAGAGAAACAAGTTAAATTATAAGCTCATAACTTTATAAGAGCTAGTGGGACACGCATACGATAAGACCAATTTGGGGGTTGGTAGCCCAAAGAAAATTCCAACTACAAATGTCTATGAGGAATTGTCTATTAATATGGTAGGGTCCAGCCCACTCTGGGCAACACCATCTCAGGACAGGGAGGCCTACGCTGTCTAAAACTATCTGAGTAGAGTATAACAGCATATCCTTTAATTGCACTCTGGAGGCAAAAGCAGAGGCATGCAGATCTCTATGTGTTTAAGTGCAGCCTGGCCTACATAAGAAGTTCCAAGTCAGACCAGGTTATTTAGTGAAATTTTGTCAAAAAAGAAAAGACAGAGGAAAAGAAGAAAAATAAAGAGAGGGGGAAAACAATGCAGCAATCAGCATTCCTCCATGATTCCTGCTTCCAGGTTCATGGCTTGAGTTCCCGCCCTGACTTCCCTCAATGATGGACTATGACCTAGAAATGTAAAACAAATAAACTCTTTCCTCCCCTAACCTGTTTTTTTTAACTGCAACAAAGAAGCAAGCTTGGATACTCTGTCTCAAAATATATATATATATATATAATAATAAAAGTAGTAGTAGTAATATAAATAAACCACAAATCACACTGTGTGATCAAGTGATTATACTACCTCACTAATTTTCTAACTCTAAATTGGATTTTTAATGGTTAACAAGAATTTTATCCTGCAGTTTAACAAAAGTACTATTATTCAAACTTCATTTTTACATTGATATGCTTTTAAACAAAATAAAAAGCGTGTTGTAATTCACCCTTTAAGATGATCAGCTATCTTTTTTTATTTATTTATTTATTTATTTATTTATTTGGTTTTGGTTTTTTGAGATAGGGTTTCTCTGTGTAACAGCCCTGGCTGGCTGTCCTAGAACTCACTCTGTAGACCAGTCTGGCCTCAAACTCAGAGATCTACCTGCCTCTGCCTCCCCGAGTGCTGGGATCAAAGGTGTGCACCACCAGCACCATACCACACCAGGTTTTTTTCACCATGGAGCCCAGCACCAAAGATGCTCTTGCTATTTGCCATGTTGAAAACAAACCAACCAAAGGAAGGGAGGGGAGGGGAGGGGAGGGGAGGGGAGGGGAGGGGAGGGGAGGGGAGGGGGGGAGGGGGGAGGGGAGGGGAGGGGAGGGGAGGGGAGGGGAGGGGAGGGGAGGGGAGGGGGGGAGGGGAGGGGAGGGGAGGGGAGGGGAGGGGAGGGGAGGGAAGGGAAGGGGAGGGGGAGAGGAGGGGGAAAGAGGAAGAAAAGGCAGTAGTTTTAAAACTAAGGTAACATAGGCTGAGGTTGTAGCTCAATGACAGACTCTTGCCTAGCATAGGTTAATGAGGCCCTAGGTTAATTCCCCATTATTGCCCCCCCCCAAAAAAAGGAAGATGGGCTACAGATATAAATTTTCTATTTCCAACTCCAATCATGTAAAGCAGAATTTCCTGGATGATACACAAAAAGTAATGAACTGTAAGTGTTGCTCTGAACCTCATACTTCAAACTTATGCATTTCTCTAACAGCATTTTTTTTCTCAGTGGCAACTTTATGAGTTAAATGTATTGGGGTCTGCACAGCTTTTGGATTTGATTATGTTCAATTCTAAAATCCTCATTCTATACTGTTAGTAACAGGAGAAAATCAACTAAAATTAAAATAAAAATTTACTAAGCATGGAGTGCAGGCAATCTCTTTCCTAATGAGAGATATTACAGAAAGAGAATCACTGTCTGTCTGTCTGTCTGTCTGTCTGTCTCTTTCTCCCCCCCACTCTCGTTACCATTGTGGTAGTTCACACATGTAATTCCAGCACTCAGACTTGATAATAGTCTGAGCCTTTCCTTATAGTCATAAAAACACACAGAAGTGAATATGCCTAATATTTCCTGTAAGAAGTCCCTTTAACATCATAAACGACGTAGTTAATGGCAACTACGTGAAATGGGACAGATATCAATGCATAAAGAGACAAAATTAAAACTATACCACAACTTTTAACAACAATTTAATATATAATACCAGAGCATCTTATTAAAGGCAAAGATTTACTCTGTCACAACAGTACTGTTTGTATACTTCTATAACTCAAACAAGCAAAACAGAGTAAAAGCCTACAAAATGATTCCAGTTATACAAATCTATGATCTGACAAGTTCATATCCATGCAAGCTGGAAATGGCTTTTGTTTTTTTCGTTTTTTTTCGAGACAAGTTTTCTCTGTGTAGTTTTGGTGCCTGTCCTAGAACTCGCTCTGTAGACCAGGCTGGCCTCGAACTCACAGAGATCTGCCTGGCTCTGCCTCCCGAGTGCTGGGATTAAAGGCATACTGCCCAGGCCTTTTGTTTTTTTTTTTTTTTTTTGGGGGGGGGGGCAAACTGGAAATGTTTTTATGTCAGCTTCTGTGGAATACCAAAGAACTGACTCAGCAAATGAGGGACACAAAGTCAGGCCATGTCAAGTGGCGCATACTTACGATCCTAGAACTAGGACGGAGGCAAGAGAACTGCTGCAAGTTCTAGGCCAGCCTGAGCTACATAGCAAGACTCCCTCTCTCTCTCCCTCTCTCTCCCCCCCCTCCCCCCCCTCTCTCCCCCCACCTCTCTCTCTCTCTCTCTCTCTCTCTCTCTCTCTCTCACACACACACACACACACAAAGCGAAACAATAAAAACACAACAACTAAGAAAAAGTGGGGAAGGTAAGTCAATCCACTTGAAAGGTCCTGTAGTGTAGTATCTGAATGGCTTAATTCCTAAAAAGAGCTTCACTCTCAGGTTTATATTCAAGCCAGGCATAGTGGTAAACACCTGCAATTCCAGCATCCCAGCACTTGGAATGCTGAGTTCAGGGTCAGCTTGGTCTACAAAGTGAGTTCCAGGACTATATAGTAAAAACCTCATCTCAAATAATAGTAATAGTAATAATAATAATGTTTCTTACAAAATTTTCAGACTAATCTGGACATATACTGCAAAAAATGATACAAACAACCTCTACTGGTTTTGATGAGGTAGTAAAAAAACATCTAAATGAAGCAGGCCATAGTGGCACATACCTGTAACACCACCAACTAGGAAACACAGGCAGAAAGAATAGCCCAAGGACATCCAGTGCTACAATGAATTCAAGGCCAACCTGGGCCATAATTCCAGTCAAAATTAATTAAATAAAGAAATAAGTACAAGTTAAGCATGGGTGTGGTCCCCCCCCTTCTTTCCCCCAAGACAGGGTTTCTCTGTGCAGCCCTACTTATGCTGGAACCCACTCTGTAGACCATACTGGCCTCAAACTCTTGCCTTTTTAGTGCTTGGACTAAAGGTATGTGCCACCAACACCTGGCATTCTCTTATTTTTTAAAAAGAAAGAATTCAACAGGATTCAAGCACTTTTTATGTTTCTACTTCCAGGCAGGAAAAGATCATTTCTGACTCAGTTTCAAATGTGAGATGTCATGAGAACCTTAAAGTAAAGTTTGGTTGCTAATGTTGGGCTCCATCATCAATCACACTGCTTAAGTTCAGACCTTGCTTTACTAAATATTACCCCATATCTTTCTATGCCTATTTCCTCCTCTGCAAAATTAGGAATGAAAACAGTATTCAAAAGGAAAAAATATTAGCTAGCTAGCTATACTACCAAGTTCTCCAGTGAATTAAATTACTTAAAACACATTTTAAAAAATTGTTTAACACTGGGTTGGAGAGATAGCTCATCAGTTCAAAGAGAGCACTTGTTCTTGCAGAGGACCCAAGTTCAGTTTCCAGCACTCCCACAATGGCTTACAACCATCTCCAGTTCCCAGAGAATCCAATACCCTCTTCGGATATACTTGGTCACCAGATACATGTATTGTGCACATACATTCCATGCAAGCAAAATACTCATATACATAAAAAAATAAAAATAAAAGAGAACCACAAGCACCAATACTAATATAACAACACACCTTTGCAAGTCTACCAATTACAGCACGAGCTGTCCTGGGCTCAAAAAGGACGTTGGAGACTAGGGCGCAGCTCAGGTGGTAGAGTGCTTGCCAGCATGCAGGAAGGACTGCGTTTGATTCCCAGCACCACATAAACCTGGCAAGAGGGCACATACCTGTAATTCTAGCACTTAGGAAGTTGAGACAGAGGGATCAAGTTCAAAATCATCTCCTACTCTATACAACAAACGTTCAAGGTCAACCTGGGAGACATTAGATCCTGTCTCAAAGTAAGTGACAGATCTGGCAAGATGGCTGAATGGATAGAGGTGCTTACTGGCTGAGCCTAACCACATGAGTTGGTTCCACGGAACCCAGTAAGCCTCGAAGAGTAGAACCAACTCCAAAACCTGTCCTGACCTACACACTGTTGCTGTGGCATGTGCACCCACACATCAGGTACTCACACACAATAAAAAAAAAATTTAGCAATTAAAAGAAGAGTAACTTAATGGAAGCTTTATCAACACCGGAGATGAAAAACTAAGCAGAGACTACACAGCTCTGAGCAGCAGCTACTTGGTGAGGTGAAACAGAAGGTACTGAAGGAACAGATATTCTGTCCTTTCTTAACCAAAGACATGAAAAGATCCAGAAACGCATCCACTGTTAAGGTTCAAATTTTGTCATTTAGATCAGACATAAAAAGTTAAGCAGCTCCCTCTAGTTTTTCAATACCTTAGACCAATTAACCATTATGACAAGAAAAATGTCAAAAAATGGTTGCGTGCACTTCAAACAAAATAACGTTAATTCCCACTTTGCAACTCTAGAGGGCACCAGAAATATGCCCTCCTTCACAACACCCCTCCTCCCCGGTAACGTGAGCAGCTGCAGAAGCCCGTCGTCTGGTTGCTGAGGTTGGTATTGCAGCAGCAGAAGCGATGTCTGCAGCGGTGGAAACAGCAGCGCCCACTCCCAGCTGCCTCACCAGGCATCACTCGGGCTTCTCCCCGGGAGCAGCTGCCACCCAAGCGAAGGCTCCTCCCCCTGAAAACAACCAGGAGGGCCAAGTCCCATAGCTGAACCCCTATAACCTGACGATGCCCTCTGTATTAAGCAACAAATTGGATGCAAAGGACTCACAATGGGGGTGTTTTCCTCACTTTCTGCCAAAGATGCACCAGATAGGGTTGAACGAAATTTCTGGTCCTGGTATAAGAGAAAAAAAAGGAAAAGAAAAAAAATGGATGAACACCCAATCTGGTAGGAGCACCAAACCTATTTCACCAGGAGGAGGCAGAAAAGGGACTAAGAGGTCAAGGAGGTTCGGCCCTTCTATTATTACCCTCAGCCCACGCAAAACAGCCCACTCCTATGCAAGTGGAGCGAAATATTTATTTGGGGCTAAAACCTACGTGAAGCCACAATCTGCAGGGGAAGGGACCAGAGGGCATCAAGCCTACTCCTGGGAAGGGGAGGGGGGGGAAGGGCAAACATTGCCCCGACGCCAGCAAGGGGCTTGCACTCCCTCTCAAATCCTACCACCCACCGTCATTCCAGTCAAACTCGGCATCAATTTACAGGTAAGAAAACAGTTCACGTCTGCGCTGGGCTGATATTGCCCATATTTGCCCCAAGCAGTTGCCCTGGGCCCGAGGTTTGCCCCCCCCTGCAGTCCGCGACCGGCAGCGCTGCCTCCCCGTCCGCCATTAGAGACCCAGCCAAACAATACGTGAGGAGCAAGAGCCGCGCAGCACAGCGCCGGGGAGGAGACCAGCGACGAAGAGGACCCGGCGAGACTCAGGCGGCGCCCCTCGCCTTCGAAAACTTGGGGTCTCGGTCAGGCAGACCGGGTGGGAGTGCGGCCCCCAGGCGGGAGGGCCCAAGGGCCCCTCCCCGGCCCGCCCGCCCGCCCGCCCGCAGCACAGAAAGGAAAACACCCCACGACCTCCGGCCGCCGCCGCCCGCGCCCCGAGGCCCCCGCGCCCCCCGCCCCGGCGTCCGCCTCACCCAGCCCGCCCGGCCGCGCCCGCGCTCCCTCAGCCCTCGGGCCGCACGCGAAGACGCCCGGGACATGAGCGCGGCCCCCAGCGCACCCCGAGGCCCCGACGCAGCAGCGGCGACACCGGCCGCCGCGGGCTGCTTAAGCCCGGGTCGGTGGGAGGCTCCCGAGGCTGCCCTCACCCATCTCCGCCTCCCCAGTCGCCCCCGCCTCCGCCTCCTCCTCCCGAGGCTGCGCCGCTCTCAGCCACCCCCACTCTCCGCGGCCCTCGACAGGAAAGACAGCGGGGAAAAGCCTCACCCGGTTCTGGCTGCAGCTCCGCGGAACGAACCTCCCCTCCCCCGGCCCACCCCCCTTCGGCGACACGCACAACTCCGCTCGGTCCAGTCCCGGCTTTAGCGCTGGGGAGGAGGAGGGAGAGGAGGCGGCGGCGCGGCGGAGCCCGGGGAGGCCCCGCCCTCCGCACGCTCATTGGCTGCTGGCGAAGGCGGCCCCGAACGCCTCGGGCATGCCCATTGGCTCCGTCGGCTTTCTTTCAAGGCCCTCCTCGGTGAGGTAGTCAGGGCGGCTGTCCGTCAAACGCGGGCCACGCCCTCGAGCCTGCTGTTCCCTCCCCCCTGCCGCCAGCCTCGGGCTTAGCCCGCCCTCCCTCCCTCCCTCGGTGCCCCCGCCCCGCCCCGCCCCCACTCGCCGGGTCCGCCGGGGTCAGAGCCCGAGTGGCGAGGCCCGTGGTGCCGATCGCCGTTCGGCCTCGGGCCGGGGCATCTTCGTCGAGGCTTCCCGCGGGGCCCGGATCGGGCCACCGGGCCTTGGCCTCCAGACGGTCGCCGCGGTCCCCCGCGACTCGGGGTCCCCGAGGAGAGACGCGGCCTCGATGCCCCAGCGTCCTCCCTGTCCAGGCCCCAAAGGCCCGGGAGACGGGCGAGCCCCGCAGTGCCTGCGGCGGGCCGAGGGGGCGGGCCGGGCCGCGGCTGCAGGGGACCGGCGCGCTGGCCGCCGTGCAGGCGCCTCCACCGTGCCTCGCCCGTGGGAACGGTCCCCCACCTCCGCCATGGCTGCGGCGGGAGGAGACGTCGTCCTCCATTTTGTGGGATCTGGTGGGAGAACTCGGTGCCCATCGGAACCGAACCCCGGGGCGCCGGGGAACTTGGCCCCGAACAGCCCCGACCGCGCTCCACCATCGGCCATGCCCTCGGCGGCCAAGGGCGTGCGCGCCTAGGTTGCGGCGAGGGCCACACGACGGTGCGGGGCCCAGGTGCTGCCGCCGGAAGCCGCGGGCCCCCTAGCGGGCTCAGGCCCCGGGGACCCGGGCTGTCCGGGCTCGGCCGTCGGTGCCTGGCAGAGCGCGCGCTCCCGGGCCTGCTCAGCGCCCGTCCTCTACGTTGACGGGGCCTCGGGCCACCGCGCGCCCTTGGCTCCTCCTGCCCGCCGCGGCCCCGTGGGCAGCGACCCTCGCCCGGGAGCCCCGCGGGGCGCGTTCGGAGCGGAGCCGCGGGAGGGCGGCACGAGGGTCTTTTGTTCCTCGTCTACACCTACGTCTTCGGCGGATGTCATGGTGCCGGATTTCCAGGACTCCCTGTAGAGACTTAGGAGATGCACCTCGCCCTGTCGGTTGTTAGTGGGATTACAACCGATGCTGTTGGTGACTTCCCCAGCCAAATGGATGCGTGAATTAGACCTCAATTTCCAGATTGACAATACTGCCTATTAATGAGACATATGACGTTACATTTTAAAGCTCTTCGGAATGATAATGAACGTGAAATTTTTAATGAAGTGAATTATCGATTCAGGACTCAAGACTAATGTGTAAACTCTAGTGGATGCCATTTATAAAGTATAACCTGGTAGAAATTGAGATTCATTCTCAATGAAAATTATACACAAGTGCTTTCACCCGCGTCTAAATTCCGTACATACACTGCTCTGTTTTACTAACTGAAAAAAGATCTGCATGTATTTGATCCAGCTTTTCAAAGAATATTTTTCTGGAAATTTCGTAAAAAAAAAAAAAAAAAAAAAAATGTTTTCAATACACTAAAACATTCTTGTGAAATTTCATGTTACACAATACAGTTTTACATTGCCATCCTCAATGTCATTGTCACAACAGGACCATCCTCTTAATAAATGTGAGGAACAATAAAATTCTCTAAAAATGTAGCAGTATCCATTTTCTGCTGCCATCTAGGGCCATATTCTTTTTTCTCTAATTTTTTTTATATGATACATTTTCATCATGTTTTCCTTCTCCAGCTTCTTGAACCTCCTCACCTCCCTAACCCAACTTTTGTTCTTTCTCTCAAAAAAATAAAAAACAAAAAGGAAACTAGTAAGACAAAAAAAAAAAAAATGCCAAAATGTGACAGGCAATGGTGGCACATGCCTTTAATCACAGCACTTGGGAAGCAGAGGTAGGCATATCTCCAAGTTCAAGGCCAGCCTGGTCAACAGAGTGAGTTCCAGGACAGACAGCCAAGGTTACACAGAGAAACCCTGTCTTCGAAAAACCAAATAAATAAGTAAATAATGCCAAAGCTAAACAAAAAGTCCACTTAAAAAGCATGGAGTTTGCTTGTGTTGGCCAACTACTCCTGGGAACCAAGCCTGCCCTGATATACACACTGACACTCCCTTGGAGAAAACTGACCTCACGCTTGCCAGCAGGTATTAGTCGCAAATAGCTTCTTGGTTAGAAGTGGGACCCCAGGGTCCAATTCCCCCTCCCAGTGCTGGAACCTGAACCCCTGCAGGTCCCATGAGTTCTGTCTGTCCCAGCCTCTCTGAGAGGTCATAAGTGTGCCATTCCTGTTTCCTTGGAGTCATCCACCACCTCTGGCTCTTACAATCTGTCATCCTCTACCGAAGACATCCCTCAGCCTTGAGGGAAAAGTCTGATAAAGGCATTAGGGCCATATTATAAGTTGACTCACTGAATTTATGGTTAGAAGTGTTTTTATGTGGTTGGCTGATTGGTTTGCCACAAGCTGTTCACATGGGAGCAGCTTTATACTGCTATCAATTCCCTGATGTTGTTGCTGTTTTATACTTCATTATTCTCTGGTGACAACCTGGGCTCAATCCCTGGAAGCCACATGGTAGAAGGCAGGTGTGCATGACCCTTCTTGGAAAAATAGTCAAATGTTTATTTGGTTGGTTGAAACAGGTTCTTACACTCCAGGATGGCCTAGAACTCAAATATGTAGCTAAGAAAGACCTTGAATTCCTGGTCCTTCTGCCTCTACCTCCCAAATTCTGGGATAAGCATGTGCCAATTAGCTCTATTCAAATGCCTCATCTACTCCAGTCTGGCCTACTTACATTGTAGCTGAGGATGACTTCCAACCCTTGATCTTGCCTAAACTCAAGGATTACAAATATGTGCAGCTACATGAACACCCATGTGCACACACACACACACACACACACACACACACACAGACACACATTATTTGAACATTAACATATATGGAAGATTAGATACAATACTTTGTTCATCATTTTATTTTGTCCATTAACTTAATGACTTATCAGAGTTTTGTTTCATTTTGTTGTAAGACATTCTCTCACTGTGCAGCCTGACTGGCCTGATATGCAATAGTAGACCAGGCTCCCCTAGAACTCTCAGAGATTGTCCTATCTCAGCCTGCTGAGCGCTGAGCTTAAAGGCAAGTACCACCAGTTACTAGTACTAGCCAGTTAGAAGAATTCTGATTGATCTAGCTGTTACATGGACTTTTCCTAGGGAGAGGAACAAATACTTATTCACCCCCAGTAGAGTACCAAAGACAAGTCAAAGAAATGACTCCATACAAGTAGAACTTTGTAAGTGAATGCATTTAATTATGACTATTTACAGGAGCACAGACAACTTACACTTCAAGAAAACTCATATTGAAGAAAGTCTTCCCAGCAACTGTTAACACTTTATATCCTGGAGGGCAGCACCTCTGGAGCCCCTCCCCCAGCAACTATTAACTATCTACTTACTCTTAGGAAGACATGGTGCCTTGTGAACCCCTCCCCTACCAGCTGTTAACTGCTGGTATATATTCTTGGGATGAGATGGGGTTTCATGAGCCCTCCCCCAAGCAACTGTTAACTGCCCATATATCCAAAAGGGTCCATTATGAACCCCTAACCAGTAATGGGCCAAATCTTGCGCAGGTCTTGCACAAGTAATTACAGCTGCTGAGAGTTCAAGGGTGCAAGGACTAAGTCATGACAGGAGGACATCATGGAGATCCGCCTGCCTCCACCTCCCAAGTGCTGGGATTGAAAGCATGCGCCACTATGCCTGGCACTACCCTTTTTAGATAAGGTCTCTCACCAGTACGAGGGGAGCTGCGGTGGTCCTCCTGCCTCCACTTCCCCAGGACTAAGACTGCGGGTGCTCAGCACTTTGCCTGGCTTTTCACATGGGTGCTGCAGACCTGAACTCCCCTCCTCATGCGTGTGTGGAGGGGCTTCACTGCATGAGCCATCTCTCTAGGCTCCAGGACAGGAAAACTCTCAAGTGCTACAGAGCCTGCAGCTGTGCGCTGGAGGGAGAGGAGCCCCCGAGTCTTCATGAGAAATAGCACAGTGGAAAGGCAGGCCCTCGAGAAACTCAGGGGGATGCTCGTCTCCCTACCTAAATGATGAGTCTGAAGAAGCTAAGACCCCAAAATAGAAGAAATAATCATAGTAGGAATGAGAAGGTGTGTTAGTGAATGCTCTCACAGATTCCTTTTTGCTGTGTCCTTTGGTTGGTTGGTTGGTTGGTTGGTTGGTTGGTTGGTTGGTTGGTTGGTTGGTAGTAGTGGTGGTGGTAGGGTTTTTGTTTGGTTTGGTTTGGTTTCTTGGTTTTTCATAACACGGTGTCTCTGTGTGGCCCTGGCTGGCATGAAACTTGCTATGTAGACTTATGGAGAGCTGCCTGCCTCTGCCTCCCCAGTGCTGGGATTAAATCCATGAACTACTACGCTCTGCTAGCTGTTCATTTTTTATTTATTTATTTATTTATTTTTTAAGTTTTTTCGAGACAGGGTTTCTCTGTGTAGCTTTGCGCCTTTCCTGGAACTCGCTTTGGAAACCAGGCTGGCCTCAAATTCACAGAGATCCGCCTGCCTCTGCCTCCCGAGTACTGGGATTAAAGGTGTGCGTCAACACCGCCCGGCATGTTCATTTTTAAAATATATTTTTATTGATTTTACATGCATGCCTGTAAAGGTGGGTGCACACAGCCATTTTAGAGTGTGGAAGTAAAAGGATAACTTGACAAGAATTGGTTCTGCCTTTCCACCCTGTGCTATTTCTATTTCTATTTCCACTGTGCTATTTCTCATGAAGACTCGGGGGCTCCTCTCCCTCCAGCGCACAGCTGCAGGCTCTGTAGCACTTGAGAGTTTTCCTGTCCTGGAGCCTAGAGAGATGGCTCATGCAGTGAAGCCCCTCCATGCAAGCCTGAGGAGGGGAGTTCAGGTCTGCAGCACCCATGTGAAAAGCCAGGCAAAGTGCTGAGCACCCGCAGTCTTAGTCCTGGGGAAGTGGAGGCAGGAGGACCACCGCAGCTCCCCTCGTACCGGTGAGAGACCTTATCTAAAAAAGGTAGTGCCAGGCATAGTGGCGCATGCTTTCAATCCCAGCACTTGGGAGATGGAGGCAGGCGGATCTCCATGATGTCCTCCTGTCATGACTTAGTCCTTGCACCCTTGAACTCTCAGCAGCTGTAAGTACTTGTACAAGACCTGCGCAAGATTTGACCCATTACTGTTTGTCATATTGGTGGTTAGGGGTTCATAATGGACCCTTTTAGATATATGGGCAGTTAACAGTTGGTTGGGGGAAGGGCTCATGAAACCCTCTAGACCAGTGGCTCTTAACCTCCCTAATGCTGTAATCCTTTAATACAGTTCCTCAAGTTGTGATCATCCCTGGCCATAAAATTATTTCTTCATATGCTATAATCTTGCTGCTATTAAGAATTATAATGTAAGCCAGGCATGGTGGTGCATGCCTTTAATCCCAGCACTCCTCAGGCAGAGGCAGGTGGACCTCTGTGAGTTCAAGGCCAGCCTGATCTACAAAGTAAGATCCAGGACAGCCAGGGCTGTTACACAGAGAAACACTGTCTAAAAAAAAAAAAAAAAAAAAAAAAAGAATCATAATGTAAAATCTGATATGCAACATTTGTGGGAGTCAAGACTCATGTGTTGAGAACCACTGTTCTAGGGGGTTAGGGGGTTACAGTCTGAAGGCTTGGCAGCAGGCATCTTTGCAATACTAAGTCATCTTGCAGCCCTAACTGTACATTTAATTCTTATTTAACGTCACATGAAGTTTTATTAACACTAGTGACTGTGCCTGCTAACAGGATGAAGATATGGAGCTGCCAATTTTGGAAAGTAACAGTTTGGGTCAGCAAGATGGCTCAGGGGATAAAGGTGCCTTTCTACCAACCTGATGACCTCATCAGCCCCCAGAGCCTATGTGATGAAAGGAGAGCCTTGACTCCCAGAAGTTGTCCTCCTACTGCCTACTGTGCCTTGTGTGTGACAATAAACACAATAAGAAAATCACATTTTTAAGAAAAGTAGCAGTTGAAATTCAAAAAAAAAAAAAAAAAAAAAAAAAAAAAAAAGCCCTGAGCATTAGATTCTTCTTTCAAATACTTATTTGGCCAATCAGACCCTCAGAAATGTCCCTTTTGAGCCTTTTTCCTCATTCCTAAAATAAACAATTCAGAGCTATTATAAGGACTGAGCAAGTTTTGTGATAGAGATATATGCAAATGTAAAGTTTAGTGCTCTGAGTGCCAAGAAATCACCACTGAGATGATACAGCCACAAATGCTGGCATCCCAGCATCTCCCACCACTGGGCAACTGAATTTAGGCATGCAGTAACTTCTCTAAGCCTGTTTCATCATGTGTAAAGTATAGATAATCCCTCCTTTCAGAGACACAATGAGCACCCATAAGTAGAACTTGTAGACGTCAATAAAGGCTTGGCATAATTGGCTCAGTAGACTACTAGAGATATACTTTCATATAGCTAGGCTTGATGGTGCACACCTGTAACTCTGGCACTCAAGAGGCAGAGCAGAATGATTGTACCAGTCAGTTTTTTTTATCAATTTGACACAAGCTAGGGTCATCCAAATTAGAGGGACCCTTCAGTAGCCTGATCTGTGGGCATGACTGTAGGGCATTTTCTTGATTGATGATTAATGAGGAAGGTCCCAGGCCAATGAGGGTCATGCCATCACTGGGTTGTATAAGAAAGCAGTCTGAGCAAGCCAGGGGGAGCAAGTCAATAAGCATCATTCCTCCATGGCCTCTGATTCTGTCTTGAGTTCTTGCCCTGTCTTCTCTTCATCAAGGACTGTGATTGGGATGTATATGCCAAATAAACCCTTTCCTCTTCGAGGTGCTTTTAATCAAAATGTTTTATTACAGCTATAGAAAGCAAACTAGAACAAGGATCATGAATTTAAGACCAGCCCGGGCTACATAGGGAGACCCTGTCACAAAGGAAAAAGTACTAGGCTTACAGGGCTTGACCGTCTTGCCTGGGCAGAAAAAAAGTAGGTATAGTACCTTGTAGGGGCTACATTGCTATATCTACCACCAACACTATACTCATATGTAATCAAGATAGAGATGATCAGCCAGGTGGCAGTGGCACATGCCTTTAATCCCAGCACTCTGGAGCCAGAGCCAGGCAGATCTCTGTGAGTTCAAGGCCAGCCTGGTCTACAGAGTGAGATCTAGGACAGGCACAAAAACTACACAGAGAAACCCAGTCTCAAAAAAAAAACAAAAAAAAATAGTGATGATTACAAATAGATCAAGTAGTACTTCAAATCAAATGTACTGTTTTCTTTTTGAAAGGAGTTTAGTATAATTTTCTTTTTAAAAAAGACATTTATTTATACATTGCAATGAATACATTGGGTATGACAGCAAAAGAGTTTTCTGGCTAGGGTGAATTATTCCATCTTCCTAACATGGCGGCTAGAAACTAGCAGTTCTGATCTAAAAGTTGTTTGAGTCTGAAGGTTAGGTAGCTAATGTAGACTAATACTTTGAATTTTCCCCCTTGAAAAGAAGGGAAAAACCAGGCAATAGTGGTGTACAACTTTAATCCCAGCACCTGGAAGGCAGAGGCAGGTGGATCTCTGTGAGTTCAAGGCCAGCCTGATCTAGAAATTCTGCAATCATTGAAGACCTAGAGAGGTGTTTTGTTTTGTTTTTATAGTTATTTTGTTTTGTTTTGATTATTTGCTTTGGTTTGTTTGGGGCTCTTTGGGGCTCTTTTTTTCTTTTCTTTTTCTTTTTCTTTCTTTTTTTTCTTTTTTCTTTTTCTTTTTTTTTTTTTGTGAGGGAGAAGAAAGACTGAAACAAGCTTAGCATGGCTGATTATAGCACAGAAATTCTGTTCTTGAATGGGGCATGGTGGAACATGCCTGTAATCTCAGCTCTTGAGAAACTGAGGCTGGCCAGGCAGTGGTGACACACTCTTTAATCCCAGTGGGGAAAGGGGAGGCAAAGGCAGGTGAATCTCTGAGTTCAAGGCCAGCCTGATCTGCAAATCGAGTTCCAGGACAGCTACACAGAGAAACCCTGTCTGGGGAGGAGGGGAGGAGGAAGGAAGATTAGACATTTAAGGCCAATACTGGGCACCTAGTAAATTCAGGGCTGGTCCGGATTTTTGTTTGGTTTTGTTTTGTTTTTTTGTTTTTTTGAGACATCCTGGAACTCACTTGGTAGCCCAGGCTGGCCTCGAACTCACAGAGATCTGCCTGGCTCTGCCTCCCGAGTGCTGGGATTAAAGGCATGTGCTACTATCACCCCGGCAAGCTAGTCCAGATTTTACAAGAGCTTGTGGGAGAAGGAGAAGGAAGAAAGCAGCCATAGGAGGTTCTACTTTCGTGAATGGATGACAGTCTCTATAGTGCAGTGGTTCTCAACCTGTGGGTCACAGCCCCTTTAGGGATCGAATGACTCTTTCACATGGGTCACCTAAGACCATTATGCATATCAGATATTTACATTACCAATCATAACAGTAGCAAATTTACACTTACGAAGTAGCAATGAAATAATTTTATAGTTGGAGGTCACCACAACCTGAGGAACTAAACGGTCACCACATTAGGAAGGCTGAGAACCATTGCTGTCATGTAAGAGCCTGTTCAGGAATGGCTTTTTCCGAAAGCAAGGCCACTTGTATTCTTGGTTCTTTGGTATGAGGTCAGGCTCCCTTTCTTTACCATGTTGAAACAGTCAGGGAGTGCAGTGCGGTATGGATCCTTCAGCTTTTAGAGTTATCACTCAAATCTCATTTTTCCTTTTTGCTTTTCTTTTTTTGTTGTTGTTGTTTTGTTTGTTTGTTTGTTTTGGTTTGGTTTTTCAAGACAGGCTTTCTCTGTGTAGCTTTGCGCCTTTCCTGGATCTCACTCTGTAGACCAGGCAGGCCTCAAACTCAAAAAGATCCGCCTGGCTCTGCCTCCCGAGTGCTGGGATTAAAGGCGTGTGCCACCACCTCCCGGCCCCTTTTGCTTTTCTTTGAAACAGTGTCTCATATAAATCAAGTTTAAATCCAACTCTTTTTTAATTAATTAATTAATTAATTAATTAATTTTTTGAGCTGAGGATGGAACCCAGGGCATTATGCTTGCTAGGCAAGTGCTCTACCACTGAGCTAAATCCCTAACCCCTTAATTTTTCTATTATCCAACTCTTGATGCTTTTGCGTCCAGCCCTGCACCATACAAAAAGCAAGCTAGAATAGCAACTGGTAGCCAAGAGTTGGGTATTGCTGTGACAGACCTGACCTTGTTGCTTTGGGGAAGACTATAAAAGGAATTTGGGACTTTGAGCTGGGAAAACCATTTAGTGTTCAGAACTGAATGCACTGTTGTGGGAGTTTGGAAGAAAGGCATGTTGAGAGCAGTACAGATGATGGAGGTCTGGCTTGTAAAGATTCAGAGGGCAGCAGAGACTTTATCAGGGTTGAATTTTCATATCTAATAAGACCAAAAAAATCAACAATGCCAGCTCTGCTGGTGCATCTAGAATCTTATCCAATAAGACCTGCTCATCCACAAGCCTGTGAGCTTCCATAAAAACACCTGTGCTCCAGGGAAGGGTAACCCTGGGGCTTAGTAAGGAAAGAGTGAGCCAGGCTTTGAATGCCCCTAAAGGTGACCTGGGTGAGGTCCTATGCTGGCTGCAAATTCCATGAATCTAGTAAGATGGAATGCCAAGTATATCATAGCCTCCACACGGAGGAGAAGGGGATCCTCAGCAAACATTCTAAACATTCCAAAAGGCCCCTGAGGAAACTCCGGGCTTAGGAGTTCTCAAGAAGGAGGAAGAAGAGGCCTTCTGCCTAAGAAGGGTGCCTTAGACTCCTTTGATCTGGAGGAAGAAAGCAAGAAATGAAGTTTGTGTGTCTGTACACAGTGGCCTTGGTGAGTACAGATCAGGTACTGAAATAAATCGCTTTATCTGTGAAAGCAAAAACAAACAAAATGCCCCTAGAGAAGGAACGAGAGTCAGGAAGTACTGGAAGGACACCTGCCTCAGCAGTTGAAGATGATGCTGAATCCACTGCTTGCTAGCCCTGTGGCTGTCCATCTGTTCTGAAGAGCCTCAACAGAATTCCAGAGCCTGTATCATTTATAACGAATGGAAATGTATTGGTTCGTTCTAGATTTGGGGAAGTTCATCAAGGTGCCAGACGGGGAGAGCCTTCCTGCTCCCTTGATGTGGACAGAAACACAAGAGCAGAGACCTAAAAGAGCCAAGAGGTGGCCACACTCCTAGATAAGGAACCCACTACTGCCATAAGAGCACTGATCAGTTTGTAAGGGGGAACCCCCATGATCTAAACTCCTCTTAGTATCGTCACAACAACAATTCAATTTGAACTTGAGGGTTGTTTTCTCTCTCTGTCTTCCTCTCTGTCTCTCTGTCTTCCTGTCTTCCTCCCTCCCTCCCTCCCTCCCTCCCTCCCTCCCTCCCTCCCTCTCTGAAAATGAGCTTGGTGTAGCCTACCTAACCTGGCCTTGAGCTCACTATGTACCAGAGGACAACCATGAACTCCTGATTGTCCTGTCTCTGTTTCCTGAGTGACAGACATGGTGCCCATGAGTTCTGGAGGAAAGGAAAAGCATTCTAACTATAGCAGTGACTCTAAATCTTTTGAAGCCTGAGCTTCTTCACGAAAATGAGAGACTCATGCATCCTCTGTCCTTGAAAGAAAGCTCTTGTTTCTTATTTACCCTCTTTTGTAGGATCCCAGTGCACTTCTTTCTGGCTCTTCTAGCTTATTATTAATAGTCTTTACTTTTCTTCTTTGTGGCTTTACTATTTTTTAAAGGGTTATTTACATTCATTTTATGTTTAGGAAAGTTTTGTGTTATGGGGTATTCACCAGAGAAGACTGCTGGGACACAGGTTTAGGCCAATAGAAAGTCTTTGTTAGCTGGCCGGCAACTACACTGGAGGTTTGGGATCCCAGTGTAGGATCAACCCTTTCTCCAGGTGAGCTTTTTTTTTTTTTTTTAAGATTTATTTATTTGTTTATTTATTTATTCATTCATTCATTTTATATATATACAGTGTTCTGTCTGTATATATGCCTGAATGCCAGAAGAGGGCACCAGATCTCATTATAGATGGTTGTGAGCCACCATGTGGTTGCTGGGAATTGAACTCAGGACCTTTGGAAGAGCAGCCAGGGCTCTTAACCTCTTGAGCCATCTCTCCAGCTCCTCTCCGTAAGCACCGCCCCCCCCCAAAAAAAAAAAAAACATATTCTGTGTTGACACAGTTCAGTTAACAACAACAGTTAGCCAGTTGGAAAGCATCAGAAGAGGCACATCTAGTCACCATTGGTACATGCCCACCATGTAGTCTCAGAGGCCCAGCGGCGTTGTTGTTGTTGTTGTTGTTGTTGTTGTTGTCCAGATGTGTTAACTGACATAGCAGACTAAGAACTGCCTGGATGAGATGTTTTGGACATTAGACAAGTTCCAGTCAGTCCCTTGTAAGTCCTTCGATTTTAATCTGGGCTGTTGCCAGTCACAATGAGTTTTGATAGTCAATGGGCAACAGTCTAACAAGCAATCCTGGCCAAATATTGGCTAGGAATGATTAACTCTATCCACAGGGTCCCTGCATGTGGCATAGAATCTGATTCCCCAGGTTCTCCCTGTTTCCACAAGGCCAGAATCTTTCTTAAGGAATTTTTCAGGAAGCCTCAGTTTTACAACTCTAATTTTTGCAATGGAGACTCCCTTGTTGCTGATAATGAAGGGACCCAGCCACACGACATGCATACAATTGTAAACTCTGTATTCCTATCTCAAAAGATAAACTCCTGCATCTTTCTTTTCTCTAATACAATCAGACACTTTAAAGTAGGTGTGGTAGTTTTAATGTGATTGGTCCCCATAGGCTCATAGGGAATGGCATGGCCTTGTTGGAGGCAGTGTGTAACTGTGAGAGTGGGCTTTGAAGTTTCAGATATGCTCAAGCTACGCTCAGTGTCACAGATCAATTCCTACTGCCTGCATACCAAGATGTAAAACTCACAGTTCCTTCTCCAGCACCATGTCTGCCTGCATGTCAACCATATCCCGCCATGATGATAATGGACTGAACCTCTGGACTGTAAGTCACCCAATTAAATGTTCTCCTTTAGAAGAGTTGCCATGGTCGTGGTGCCTCTTCACAGCAATAGAAACCCTAACTAAGACAGTAGGCATCGTCTTAGGGCAAGATGGAATATGGGATGCTGGTTTGTAGCTGTTGTGTTGCAAATTCCCCAGAGACCACTAAGGAGTCGGTTTCCGATGTAAGCACACAAGAGGGTCTTTTTACTTTCAGGTTCAAACCCGGACCACCACCCTATGCGCCAATGCAGCAGATGGAGGGAAATGCGGCAACGGCGGCAGGCCCAGGGGTAGGAGACTTTTTAAAACCACCAGCCGAGAATTACATGCCGTGGCGTTTTGTGATTAGGTGAAGGGATATGAGGCAAGGCGATTTTTGGAAACTATTGGTCTAGACTTTCTCGCTCGAAACCACATTTGAAACTAATTGGCTGCTTCTAGGGTATCGGTTCAAGTTTCATTGTCACAGCACATTCCTGAGATTCTTCCTGCCGGGGTACAGCCCCTGGTCACCAGGTGGTCGAAGATGGTGGCCCTTCTCTAAGAAGGAGTCTGTAAAGTCAAGTCTAAGCCTTCACATTGCCTTCACAGTAGCCACATTTGGTATCACCTCCTCTGTATCTGTCCTTTATTTTATAAACTATTCATTTTTTTCTATGACTATATTCTTTTCCTTTTCTTTTTTGAATATTTTATTTATTTATTTATTTATTTACACTCATGATAGTCATTGATTACACTCACTTCTACAGAGAAAATATTTTATTGTTTAAAATAACCCTGGACTTTTAAATTTTAACCTGTTTTTATGTTCAGGCTATCTAAGTATTATTTCTCCTGTAGTTGTACATAAAATGTTTTTACATTAAAAAAAAGGACAAATACTATAGAGTTGTATTACATGAAATATACAGAATATACAAATTCATAGAGACAGAAAGATCAGACATTATCTCAAGATAGAGAAGAAAGGAATACAGAGCAATGATTTCCGAAGTACAGAATCTCTGTTTTGTGTGATGGAAAAACCCCACAAATGGACAGTAGTATCAGGACATAATATCATGAATGTAATAAATCAATAGAATTAATGTAATTATGAATATCATAAATATAATTATTGAGTGACTACTGCAATGTAATCAATGAATACCTTTTTGAAATGGTAATGTATATCCTGTGCCATTATATGTTGGAATTATGTAGTCTGATTTTGGTTTTACAGGGATTACAGTTAACAGATTGCGTGAGTCTCAGAAGAGACTTTGAACGCTGGACTTTTAAACAGTGCTGACACTATGATGGACTATGGGGACTTTTGAAGTTGGACTAAGTAAACATTCTGCGTTATGATATGGCTACAAGTCTACGGAGGCCAGAGAGTGGAGTGTGGTGGTTTGAATGAAAATGGGCCTTATACACCCATAGGGAATGGCACTATTAGGAGGTATGGCCATGTTGGAGTGGGTGTGGTTTTGTTGGAGGGTGTATCACTGGGGGTGGACTTTGAGGCCCCAGATGCTCAAGCCAAGGCCAATATCTCATTCTCTTGTTGCTGTCTGCCAAACCAGATGCAGAACTCTCAGCTCCTTCTCCAGGACCATGTTTGCCTGCATAGTGCCGTGCTTCCCGCCACGATGATAATGGACTAAACCTCTGAACTGTAAGCCAGCCCCAATTAAATGTTTCTTTATAAGAATTGCCATGGTCACGGTGTCTCTTCACAGCAATAGAAACCCTAACTAAGACAGAGGGGAATTCTGCCACCCACCTGGAAATGGTAACTATAAAAACTAGGAAGTAATTATGTCCTCCCCTGGCAGGCTGATCTTAGTGAAGTCGGTTTTCCCAGAGCTTGCCAGGGTGTCGGTTTCTCATTCAGACCCCTTTATAGGTAAGGGATCTCTGTTTTGGATTAAAGGAGCACAAATATGGCATCTGGCTGAGACATTTTGTGCCAAGCTGTCCAATTTAGTTTTAACATATGTTGGTCTGAGCAACTCAGAAAGTTTTATGGACCCCCGATGAGTAGCCTGGTGAAGAGCAGTTGCCCGAGTCCAATCACGTGTTTCTGGGAGAATGATCTTTACCTCTGCTGTCCTTCACCAATGTGTGGATTTGAGCTGTCCATTTCTTCTTTACCACAGAGTCAATAGGCCCCACTGTTTTTAGGACCATTTGTCAGACAGCCAGGTCAGCAGCTGGTGGTGGAGGACAGCAATTCATAGGGAAAGCTAAATAATCTCTAGGAGGTCCAAGATTTTTTAATGTCCTTTCTTTCCAGCAAGAAGAAGTCCTCTTTCTCTATAGGTTACACTGTGGACATGCCCAGTAGTAAAAGCACAGTGACTATCCAAATATATGGTGGTGGACCTTTCTATTCCCTGTCTGAGAGCCGGGGTCAGCTCAATCTGTTCTGCTGCGCGGGCTGAGGTGCCTGACTTACTTAGAGTTTTATTGCTGTGAAGAGACACCATGACCACAGAAGCTATTATAAAGGAAAACATTTTAGTGGGGCTGGCTTACAGTTTCAGAGGTTTAGTCCATTATCACATGGCGGGAAGCATGGCAGCATGCAGGCAGACCTGGTGCTGGAGAAGGAGCTGAGAGTTCTACATCTTGATCCGCAGGCAGCAGGAGACTGTGTGTTACATTGGGCATAGCTTGAGCACATATGAGACCTCCACTTCCTCCAACAAGGCCACACCTACTCCAACAAGGCCCGATCTCCTAACAGTGCCGCTCCACGTGGGCCAAAGCATTCAAACACATGAGTCTGTAGGGGCCATTCCGATTCAAACCACCCCAGGCCCAAATCATTTCAGTTAAAGTAATGACGGCAGCTCCCACATACCTGGTTTCATCTTTCATCTCATAGAGTCACGGATTAGTACCAATAAGTTATCATAAGGCAAGAGAGTAGCAGGGTTGATAGCAGCGGGTCTCTCAAACTGGACTCGAGGGTAGTCTAGGAGTAGGGCCCAGGAAGGGGTCACACAGGCATCAGCCAGCCAGCATCGGTGTTCCTCAGAGGAGAGCCTCACTGCTATGGAGTGACGTGAATTTTAAGATCCTGACCCAGAGTTAATTTCTTTGTTTGTTTGTTTTTTTATTAGACTAGCAATAGCCACCACAACTCTCCCCACCCCCCACCCCCCACCCCCCGAGCTGAGGACCGAACCCACTTGCTAGGCAAGCACTCTACCACTGAGCTAAATCCCCAACTGCCACCACAACTCTTAGAAGGGGTAGAGGGGTGGACCATCCTATGACTACATAGAGGGTCCAGTTATTTGGACAGCCATGTCACAGGATGTTTCCATGGCCCTAATTTTGGGTTAAAAACCCTCTTGTCTTTTGTTTCATGGACAAACAAATGAAAAGGTTTCGAGGCGTCTCAAAATGCTAGGGCTGGAGCCAAAGGCAGAGCTGTTTCTAAAGCCAAAAATGTCTGTGTTTAGTCTCAGTCCAGATTAGAGGGTCAGCACCTCCCTTGTGCTGGTGTCTAGAGGCCTTGCTATTTCCACAAACTCTGGTATCCAGAGGAAGCAAGAACTCCTACCTGCACCTCAGGACTCTCGAACCTGTCTCAGTCCTTGGAGTTGGGATCTGAAGGATGGCAGCAATCTTACTCTGAGACAGGCTCCTTGTGCCTCCCCTGGCCAAGATAGGTAGCCTCTGATGTACAAAGTTGGACTCAGCTGACATTCTGTAGCCCAAGATCTAGCAGTCCCTCGGTGGCCCTTTTATAATCTATTTTCATGGGAAACCCCCTGGCAAAAGGGCAGGGGTCAGCATTTATTGGCTCGTCAAACAGGATTGGAGAATTTTTAAATCTTTGGGGAAATGTGGTTCGTGTAAGCTGACCACTGTAACCTCCCTCTGGGTCTGTCCATTTAAAAGCAAAGACAGGTTGACTCACCTTTGCCAATGGAAAGCTGAAGGATGCCTCTTACAGGTCCAAGACAGTGTCCACCTGTTTCTCTGGAAGAGTCAGACTCGTGAGAACCAGAGGCCCCAGGTTTCTTCACAGGTGGGAGAGGTATATTCCAGGATGACCAGCAGAGCACCAGGATGCCTGTCTCTCCAAGCCAGGCAATATGAGCTGCAACTTCCCCTTTTGTTTCCAGGTTCAGTGGGTAGTGTTTAATCTGGATGGGGTAGCTCGACTCTTTAGCTGAACAATTATAGGAGCTTGGTGTAGGGCCAGTCCTGGGGTACTGGTTTCTGCCCTTGGTTGTCAGTCTAAGAGATAGTCTGTCTATAGCTTTTGATTGGAGGCAGAACATGCAGCTAGGAGATATTCTTCTGATAGAGGGTAAGACACCAACTTTTTGCTGGCTATCTGTAAATCTAACTATGCCCTCATCAGAGAAGGTGATGACGGCTTCCAGTTTATGCAGAGGATCTTGTCCCAGTCAGTTCTCTGTTGTTAAACACTTCTGAGCTACCTCTAGCAACTGGGACCTAATTATACCTTCAAATTTTTCTAAAATTTGTAATTTTTTTCACTATCTGGGGCTAACTGGGTGGCAAAGGAAACCATTTTAGCATCTATCTTTAATCCTCCTAAAAAGGACCTAGCCAAAAAAAAAAAAAAAAATTTTTTTCTTTTTTTTTTTTGAGACAGGGTTTCTCTGTGTAATTTTGGTGCCTGTCCTGGGTCTCACTCTGTAGACTAGCAAAAAAATTTTTAGGTGTTCTTAGTCAGTGTTGGACCAAAGGGACAATGCATTTTGTCCAGGCTACATTGTCTGGCAGTGATCCCCCTGCCCAGCCCAGGGGCAGTTTTTCTACTTTTTTCAGAGAATGGTAAGTTTCTAGTTATAAGCATCACTAGTTTAAAAGAAGACATAAATTATTATTTTTTTCTCTTAAAAAGAAGACATAAATTACGAAAGACAAAGGAGTGGAACTCTCTCTTTTCCTTCAGGCTCAGCCCAGGGGAACTTTTCCTCTTCCCAGAGGCTGCTTAGAGCAGACATGGAGTAGATCCTGCTGTGTATATTCTGCTTAGATGGCAGGTGGTCCTGGATGAGAGGCCTGACCCCTCCCCAACTCCACATAGGGACCACCCCTGACTGTGGTGATGTATTTTGTCCCCCAATATACTGTGTCCCCCAATAAAATTTGCCTGAGGATAAGAAAAAAAAGCCAGCCACTATGTTTAACACAGAAGTCAGGCAATGGCCATGTGGTGGTGGCACACACCCTTAATCCCAGCACTCGGGAGGCAGAGCCAGGTGGATCTCTGTAAGTTCGAGCTCTACAGGGCGATATCCAGGTCAGACACCAAAACTACACGGAGAAACCGTGTGGGGGTGGGAGGGGGGCGAGAAGTCACGAAATGATAGCACAAGCCTTTAATCCTATCATTCAGGAGGCAGGGATCTGTCTGATCCCTGTGAGTTCAAGGCCACACGGGGGAACAGAGCCAAGTGTGATGACACACACCTTCAATCCGGGCACTAACCATAGAGGTCTGAAGGTCTGTACAGACAGACAGGAAGTGACAGAGCTGGACAGGAAGAGGAAGTGATGTAGCTGGGCTGAGAAAGCCAATGAGAGAACAACAAAAAGGCATATAGGCGGGAGTATACAGAAAGTCACTCTCTTTGGAGGTGGAGGTGTCGGTGAGGTGAGGTTAGCTTGTGGCTCTTCCTATTTCTCTGATCTCTCAGGTTTCAACCCTGATATCTGGCTCGCGTTTTTTTATTTAATAAGACGGTGTAGCAATTCGTCTACACCTGACCCTTGAGCAGGAGTCAAAAAATGAAACAAGCAAGCATTCCTGCTCCCATAGTGGGGCAGATGGAGGTTTGTTCAGTTTGATTTGAGTCTCTCTGGAGTGACCTGGCAGACCCAAAAGAATCCAGGTCCCCGACAGGAGGGGCACAGGTCTTAAGCCAGAGGAAAAGAAAAAGCCACAGGTCAATATAGGATAACTGAACTGACAGAAACATACAGGGAGACACACATATTTAAACAAAAAACAAACAAACAGGGGTGGCCACTACACATCCTTATGCCTGAACAGACAGGGGAGCCCAGTGTGTCTCACTTAGATCCCAGACACTGGATCAGTGGCCACATCTGACCTCTCCTATGTGTCCAAATGAAAGGTGCCTTAGCCAGACTCACCTCCAGAGGTGACAGACCAAGCGCGACTTTCTCGTTTCTTTCCTTTTAGGAGAGAGGTTTCGGATTCCTCTGAAGCATTAGTCAGCGATTGATCAAAGGAGTCTTGGGAACCTGGATCTTAGGTTGTACATCCCCTGGGAGCTCTTTGAATACAGTCTTCCTCCTCCAAGGGTCTCTGAGCCACACCCACAACCCCAGAGTCACAAGGTCTGGTCTCCGGGGATCTTGTCAGGATCTCCAAAAATGTTGTGGGGTATCTATCAGAGAAGACTGAACAGACACGGATTTAAACCAATAGAAAGTCTTTAATAGCGGGCCAGTGACTACATTGGGTGTTCATGATCCCAAGGTAACACCAAGTCTTTCTCAGGTGAGCTTTTAAGCACAAGAACCATGTTCTGGGTTAACATAGTTCCGTTAACAACAACAGTTAGCCAGAAGCAGAACTACAGAAGCCAAAAAGCAAGGTTAGCACATTCAGAGGCTTTCCCAGAACTATGGACTCGGATGGATTAGGTCTTTGTTTTGGTTTTGGCAAGTGGTGCTGTCTTTGTACTGAGTTTTACAGCCTGAATGGTACTTCCATCATAAAGTCAGCTGTGCTAAGGTCTGGGGCCTTGCTACATGTTGCCTGCATGTAGGTAAGTGCACTGTGTCCGTTCCCGGTGTCTGTAAGGGCCAGAAGAGGACGCTGGAGTTAGAGATGGTTGTGAGCTGCCATGTGGGTGCTGGAAACTGAACCCGGGTCCTCTGCAAGAGCAGCAAGTGCTCTTAACTGCTGCTTTTTCTCTAGCCTTCTAGAATCAAATTTTTGTTTATTTTTCCGAGACAGGGTTTCTCTGTGTAGCTTTGGTGCCTGTCCTGGATCTCGATCTGTAGACCAGGCTGGCCTCAAACTCACAGATCCACCTGGCTCTGCCTCCCGAATGCTGGGATCAAAGGCGTGCACCACCACTGCCCAGCTTAGAATCAAATTGTAAAAGAGAATATTATATATTATATTAGATTACTTCAAAGATCCTTTTATTTTATTTTTTTAAGATTTATTTATTTACTATGTATACAGTGTTCTGTCTGCATGTACGCATGCAGGCCAGAAGAGGGCACCAGATCTCATTACAGATGGTTGTGAGCCACCATGTGATTGCTGGAAATTGAACTCGGCACCTCTGAAAGAATAGCTAGTACTCTTAACCGTTGAGCCATCTCTCCAGCCCCAAAGATCCTTTTAGTTAATAAAATGTTATGATGTTAAAAAATAATAAGCTGAGGCCAGGTATGGTGCATCTCTATAAGCCTAGAACTCAGGAGGTAAAGCAGTACTCCAAGGTCATTCTCAGCTACACAGAAAGTTCAGTCTAGGCTACATGAGCCCTTGTATCATAAATAAATAAATAAATAAATAAGAGCGATGATGATGGTGATAAACTATGCAGAGCATGGTGACCATTCCTGTAATCCCAGCACTTGAGTAGCAGAGGCAGGCAGATCACCGCCAATTTAAGCTCGGCATAATTTACATAAGGGGTTCCAGGCCAACCAGGGCTATGTAGTGACATCTTATCTCAAAAGACCAAAATAATAATGATAATAATATGAAATAATTCTTTCAAGGATAAACTTTCATCCACTACAGTAGTCAATTTCCCATCTCTATGACAACAATATCTGAATAAACCAGCCTATAAAGAAGGAAGGACTGGGCTTGGCTCGTAGTTTCGGAGGCTCCAGCCCGTGGTCAGCTGACTGTTACCTTAGAGCCGGTGGTGAGGCAAACATCATGGGTGGAACACCTGGTGGAGTGAAGCTGTGTACCTCAGGACTGCTGAGAAGCAGAGAGAGGACCAGGCCAGGGTCACACATTCCCTTTCAAGGCCCTAACTTCCTTTAATTAGGCCCCACCTTTGCTAGGTTCTACCACCTCTCAATGGTGCCCCAGGTCATAGGCCAGGTTTTATCACATAGGCCATTTGGGGACACGAAAGATATAAGCCATAATACTCACTTAATCTTCCCTTATATTGTCAATTATTAATCATTGAATTTCTGCATTGGATGCCTCTTCTCTAAGAAAATAAGTCTAAGCCAGGTAGTGGTGGCACACACCTTTAATTCCAGTACTGGGGAGGCGAGGCAGGTAGATGTCTGGAAGTTCAAGGCCAGCCTGGTGTGCAGAGAGTTCCAGGACAGCCAAAGCAACACAGAGAAACCCTGTCTCAAAAACCAAAAGTGAGAGAGAGAGAGAGACTAAACGTAAAATTAAGCAGGTATAACAGTTATGAATCACCCTATTCCTGTCACTAAATGCTTTTCCTACTTTCCAAGCTATAAATATAAACTTTCAGGAGAAAAATAAACACAAACCGAGAGAGATACATAGAAGAAAACCCAAAAGTACAACAGAACACACAACCCATAAAGCTGGCATTCACATATGACTCCTGTTATGTTTCTTGGAAATTTTAGGTTCCCAACAAGATGAAGTAAATAAATAAACACTGGTGGGTCATCCACGCCTACACTTGCACAGCCTCCCCCGACATCTGCATCCCCCAAGCATATATACTGACAAGTTCCTTTTGCTCTCATCAGCATTCAGGACCGTCAATATTTTGGATTCTCACCATCCAGATATACCATTGCATCTTTTTGTTGTTTTGTGAAGGGGATTCTCTGCACAGCCCTAACTGTCCTGGATCTCACTATATAGACCAGGCTGGCCTCAAACTCACAGAGATCCACCTGCTTCTGCCTCCAGAGTGCTGAGATTAAAGGAGTGTATCCATATCTTTGTATCTTATTGTTTTCTTCCTTTCCTTCTTTCTTTCTTCACAAAACCTGGCGATTGTTGTTCAATATAAATGTTCTGATGTAGCAATATTTTTCCTCATATTTTTAAAATAAAACGTATATCAGTCACAAGAACTATATTGTTCCTTTTGTTTATAAGATGGTGTTGTGGCTTAGAGGTGGTTTATCCCTCCAGGGTGGTGCCATGGAGATCTTGTTCCCCTGGTAACAGGATTGAGATGCTGTGGAACCTCCAGGAGGTGAGGCCTGGTGGTAGGTCCTTAGGACAACTGAGAAGTACCATTGGAGTGGTTTGGAATTTGCACCTTACAAGGGTCACGGAGGGTTTTTTTTGCTCATAGACATGCGCTAGGAGAACCTGGAACGTTAAATACACAGGGCTGTTCCTTCAAGGGAAAGGATGCAAAACCTGTTTCCTGCCCAGAAGGCTGGAGTGGATGTGCCTTCGAGGCTGGTGACCTTTGTGCAATCTCTGTGGCTGAAGATTTTCTGGCACCAGACCTTTCTCTAAACCCATTCTTGTAAAACTCTTTTTGCACAGTCAATCTACAGAAGTTATCTTTATGGACTTTACAAAGAGTTTTGATGGAGTCACATCTGATATGTGTTTAGCTGACTTTGTTCCTCAAGGAGACTAATGTATGCTTTGTTGTGTACATGGGATTCAGTTATCACCAGAATGGTTTTCACCAAATTGCGATGTGCTTAAATATGTTTAAAAGGTGTGGACAGTGGTAGTGCACACCTTTGATCCCAGCACGCAGGAGGCAGAGGCTGGTGGATCTCTGTGAGTTCAAGACCAGCCTGGTCTACAGAGTGAGGTCCAGGGCAGTCAGGGCTGTTACACAGAGAAACCCTGTTTTGAAAAACCAAAAGAGAGAGAGAGAGAGAGACCCTGCACACAATCTCCGACCCAAGTGTCTCTCTGGCTTCTTGTTTTAATGTGCTTCCTCCCTCAAGCTCATGCTTCACTATCTACTACGGATCCCATTAGAGTCCACAGCATCTTTGGCCTTTCGGCCTGTGAATGTTTCTTATAGAATTAGCTGCCACGGGTATTTCATTGAGGCAGTGTGACATTAATGGGCATGGAACAGAGTGAAGAAGAGATTCTGTAAAGAACGAGTGATATTTAGAAAAATAAAATTGTCCCAGAGAAAAGTAATCATCCTCATTTTGCTGTTGATGGATAGTGTCCTGGTTGGGTTTGTTTGTTGGTTTCTTTTGGGGTTTTTTGTTTTGTTTTGTTTTGTTTTTGCTAAGTCAATACAAGCTAGAGTTACCTGAGAAGAGGGATCTCAGTGAGAAAAAGTCTCCATCAGATTGGCCTATAGGCAAACCTGTAGGGCATTTTCTTAATTAATGATTCATGTGGGAGGGTCCAGCCCATTGGGGGTGGTGCCATCCCTGGGTAGGTGGGCTGGGATGGTATTTTTAAAAAAGCCTGTCGCCAGGCGGTGGTGGTGCACGCCTTTAATCACAGCACTCGGGAGGCAGAGGCAGGAGGATCTCTGTGAGTTCGAGGCCAGCCTAGGCTACCAAGTGAGTCCCGGGAAAGGCGCAAAGCTACACAGAGAAACCCTGTCTCGGAAAACCAAAAAAAAAAAAAAAAAAAGCCTGTCATGAAATTTGCAGGCAATTGGATGGAACTAGAAAATATCATCCTGAGTGAGGTAACCCAGACTCAGAAAGACAAACATGGAATGTACTCATTTATAAGTGGATAATAGATGTAAAGCAAAGGATAGCCAGACTACAACCCATAGCTCCAGAGAAGCTACCTAACAAGGAAGACCCAAAAGGGATGCATGGATCGCCCTGGGAAGGGGAAATAGATAAGATCTCCTGAGTAAACTGGGGATGCAATGGACGGTAGGGGATAGAGGATGAGAACATAAGGGAACAGGATATTTGAGATGGAACAGGGATGGAGTGGGAGAGTAGTGAAAAAGATACCTTGATAGAGGGAGACATCATGGGGATAGGGAGTAACCAGGTGTTAGGGAAGTTCCTAGGAATCCACAAGGATGACCCCAGATTAGACTACTAGCAATAATCCAGAGGGTGCCTGAACCAGCCTACTCCAGTAATCAGATTGGAGACTTAACTGTCATCATAGAGCCTTCATCCAATAACTGATGGAAGCAGATGCAGAGATCCACAGCCAAGCACCAGGCCGAGCTCCAGGAGTCCAGTCAAAGAGAGAGAAGAGGGATTCTATGAGCAAGGGGCATCAAGATCATGATGGAGAAACCTACAGAGACGGCCAGCCAAAATAGTGGGAACTCATGAACTGTGGACCAGCAGCTGTGGAGCCCCCATGGGACTGGACTAGACCCTCTGCATAGGCGAGACAGTTCTTTAACTTGGCCTGCTTAAGGGGCACCTGACAGTGGAATAGGATCCATCCCTGGTGAATGAGCAGGCTCTTTGGAGCCCACTACCTATGGTGGGACACCTTAACACAGCCTTAGTGCAGGGGGAGGGGCTTGAACCTACCTCAACTGAATGTACCAGACTCTGCTGACTCCCCATGGGAGGCTTTGCCTTGGAGGAGGTGGGGATAGGGAGTGAGTTGGGGGGCGGGAAGACTAGGGGGAGGGAGGAGGGAGGAGAGGGGGATCTGTGTTTGGTATGCAAAATGAATAGAGAATTTCTTAATAACAAAAAAAAAATTAAATAAAAAAAAAGCAGGGTGGCACACACCTTTAATATTCTGCACTCGGGAGGCAGAAGCAGGCAGATCTCTGTGAGTTCGAGGCCAGCCTGGTCTCCAAAGCGAGTTCCAGGAAAGGCGCAAAGCTACACAGAGGAGCCCTGTCTCGAAAAACAAACAAACAAACAAAAAGAGGCAGAGGCAGGCGGATCTCTGAGTTCAAGGCCAGCCTGGTCTATAGAGCAAGTTCCAGGACAGCCAGGGCTACACAGAGAAACCCTGTCCTGGAAAAAAAACAAAAACAAAACAGGCTGAACCAGTCAGTCAGCAAAGTTCCTCCAGGGTCTCTGCTTCAGCTGCTGCCCCCAGTTACTGCCCTGACTTCCCGAGTGATGGACTGGAAAGCGTTAGACGGAACAAGCTTTCTTTCTTTCCCAAGTTGCTTATGGTGCTCAGGGTGTGTTATCACAGCAATAGAAAACTAAGATAGAGAGGGGGGAAGACCTTCCGAAGAAATACATGCAGAAGCAAGCAATATGTCCTTACTAAGAGCACCCTGCCATGGCAGCCTTCTGCCACTAAAAGGTTGGTAAGAAATCAGATCTGAGGACACACTCATGGAAAGCAACATTCAACACAAACGGTCCCTGAGAGCAGACAGGGGAAGGGGACATTAGGTACGCTTATACTGATTATGTGGAAAGACAAATAAATGGTTCTATGCAAAGGCTGCTGAGAAACTGCATCTGTGGTAGTAAGGAACTCGTGCGACATTGAATTAACTTTTCTTTCTTTTTTCTTTTTTTTAGCTGCCAGAACCTTATTTATCCCATGCTGGCCTGAAACTTTGCCAGGGATTGAAAATGCGCACATCCCACCTCCAATCATCATTCTTTAAATGTTGGCATGGGGATTCTAAAACTCAGTATTTGCTATTAATACAATATAGAATTTATTATATATATATTAGATTTACCTATTTTATTTTATTTTATGTGAATGAGTGTTTTATCTTCATGTATGTATACCCTCTTCTGGACTACGTAAGCACCTGCACTCAAGTGCATGCACACACACACACACACACACACACACACACACACACACACACGCACGCACGCGCGCACATACACATACACCATTAAAAATAAAAATTAACAACTGGATGATGACAGTAAGCATCAGCAACTGGAAGACTCCTGGGAAATGGAAAACTATGCGCAGAGAAGAAGGTCCTGTGAGGGACTCACAAGCACCGGCACCTGTAGACTCTGGAGGCCTGGCAAGTCCACCATAGAGTCAGAATGTTCCTGTAGTGCATGGAAAACTCATAAGCACAGGCTTTAAGTGAACAAGTAACATGATACTGTGTGACTTTTTGTTTTGTTTTTGTTTTTGTTTTTCAAGACAGGGTTTCTCCATGTAGTTTTGGTGCCTGTCCTGGATCCCTCTCTCTCTCTGTAGACCAGGCTGGACTCAAACTCACAGAGATCCACCTGCCTCTGCCTCCCAAGTGCTGGGATTAAAGGCATGTGCCACCGCCCCCCGGCCTACTGCATGAATTTTAAGTCTATAATTCTGGCCATTTTGTTGGAACAGTGGCAGGAGCACAATTTGGGACACTACTGAGGGTTCTGGTGTGGTAATGGCCATGGAGAAAGTGTGGGCTGTGCATTGACTAATGGAGGGACAGTGGCTATTAAAGAATACATGCAAATTCACTATGAGAATGTGAGACTTCACTTTAATTTTAGGCACCAAAGTTTCTGATCTCAAATAGGAAATTAACTTTGCTCAAGAAAAAGGAAACATCACACACACACAATTGAAAGCAGAGAGAGATAGCATGAATAGATATGAAATGTAGTAGATCAAAATGTTTTGTGTTTATATCTACTTCTAAAAATTTTTAAACCACTTGACCGGTTAGCTCAGTTGGTTAGAGTGTGGTGCTGATAACGCTCTAGGTGCCAAGGTCGTGGGTTTGCTCCTCGTACTGGCCAGTTTTTCTCCCGGTCAGTGGTGGCACATGCCTTTAATCCCAGCACTTGGGAGGCAGAGGCAGGCAGATCTTTGTGAGTTCGAGGCCAGCCTGGTCTACAGAGCGAGATCCAGGAAAGGCGCAAAACTACACAGAGAAACCTTGTCTCAAAAAAAAAAAAAAAAAAGAAAAAAAGAAAGAAAGAAAGAAAATATTTTAGGAGAGAAGCTTGTGGTAGTTTGTTTTTTGTTTGTTGCTGTTTTGTTTTGGGGGGTGTTTTGTTTGTTGTTTATTGTTTTGAGAAAGGGTTTCTCTGTGTAGCCATGGCTGTCCTGGGACTCACTCTGCAGACCAGGCTGACTTCAAACTCAGAGATCCACCTGCCTCTGCCTCCTGAGTGCTGGTATTAAAGGTGTGAGCCACCACTGCCTAGTAGCACTTGTGGTTTGGATGAGAATGGCCCTCATAGGTTCACATATTTGAAAGTTTGGTTCCCAGTTGGTGGAACTGTTTGAGAAGGATTAGGAGGTGTGGCCTTGTTGGAGGAAGTGTGTCACTGAGGGTGGGCTTTGAGGTTTCAAAAGCCAACATCATTGCCATTTCTCTCCCTCTCTCTCTCTGCCTCCTATTTGTGAGTCATAATGTAAGCTCCCAGCTCCACTGCCATGTTTGCCTGCCTGCTGCCATGTTCCCAGCATAATGGTCATGGACTCTACTGCCCTTTGGAACCATAATCCCCCAATTAAATACCCTGGTGTTCCTTGACAGCAATAGAGAAGTAACTAAAACAAAGCTAAACTTCAAGATAAAGAATATTACTTTGATGGCAGGGAAGATGGCTTAGTTAGTATAGTGCCTGTATGCAAGCCAGAGCCTGAATTCAGATACCTAGGAACCATATGAAGAGTCAGGCATAAGGGGACATGGTTGGTTGGTTGGTTGGTTGGTTGGTTGGTTGGTTGGTTGGTTTTGTTTATGTTTTATTTATTTTTTTGTTTGTTTGATTGGTTGGTTTTTTTGAGACAGGGTTTCTCTGTGTAGTTTTGGTGCCTGTCCTGGATCTTGCTCTGTAAAGCAGGCTGGCCACAAACTCACAGAGATTCACTTGGCTCTGCCTCCCAAGTGCTGGGATTAAAGGCATATGCCACCACTGCCTGTTTTTGGTTGGTTGGTTGGGTTTTTTATTTGTTTGTTTGTTTGTTTTGTTTGTTCTTCTGGGTTTGGGTTATCTCACTCAGGATGGTATTTTCTAGTTCCATCCATTTGCCTGCAAATTTCATGCTGTCATTGTTTTTCTCTGCTGAGTAGTACTCCATTGTGTATATGTACCACATTTTCTTAATCCATTCTTCAGTTGACAGGCATCTAGGTTGTTTCCAGGTTCTGACTATTACAAATAGTGCTGCTATGAACATAGTTGAGCATGTATCTTTGTGGTATGATTGAACATTCCTTGGGTATATGCCCAAGAGTGGTATGGCTGGGTCTTGAGGAAGATCAATTCCCAATTTTCTGAGAAACCACCATACTGATTTCCACAGTGGTTGTACAAGTTTGCATTCCCACCAACAGTGGAGAAGTGTTCCCTTTGCTCCACATCCAACATAGACTGTCATTAGTGTTTTTGATCTTAGCCATTCTGACAGGTGTCAGGTGGTATCTCAGAGTCATTTTGATTTGCATTTCTCTGATGATTAAGGATGTTGAGCATTTCTTTAAACATCTTTCAGCCCTTTGTGATTCTTCTTTTGAGAATTCTGTTTAGCTCTTTAGCCCATTTTTTAATTGGATTATTCAATATTTTAATGTGTAGTTTCTTGAGTTCTTTATATACTTTGGAGATCAGTCCTCTGTCAGATGTGGGGTTGGTGAAGGTCTTTTAATATTTAATAAAAAAAAATCTTATAAATAAATATTGAAAGAATCCTAGATGTGAATATCAAAAGAAAAGTAGCCTAGGAAACTATGTCTACAAGGCTACTTAATGGTTCCCACTTGCCTACAGGTCAATTTCCAAAGGCAAACACCTTTAAACCCAGCACTCAGAAAACAGAGGCAGGCGATCTCCAGGTTCGAGGACAGCCAGGTCTATATAACAAACTTTATTTATCTTTTTTTGTTTGTTTGTTTTGTTTTGTTTTGTTTTTCAAGGCAGGGTTTCTCTGAAGCTTTGGTGCCTGTCCTGGATCTCGCTCTTTAGACCAGAGATCCGCCTGGCTCTGCCTCCCGAGTGCTGGCATTAAAGGCGTGCGCCACCGCCGCCGCCGCCGCCGCCACCACCACCACCACCATGTACAAGCTTTATTTATAATGTTCTCCACGTCTGTGCTATATTTTGAAGCAAATAGTCTTTATTGGGCTCACACCAGGAGTCCATTGGTCTTGAGGACCTCTGTGAACTTGCTGATTTTCTTCTCCATGTTTTTTTTTTTTAATATTATATATTTATTATGTATACAGTATTCTGTTTTGCATGTATCCCTGCAGGCCAGAAGAGGGAGCCAGTATCATTACAGACAGTTGTGAACCACCATGTGGGTGCTGGGAACTGAACTCAGGTCCTCAGGAAGAACAGCCAGTGTTCTTAACCTCTGAGCCATCTCTCCAGCCCCTTCTCCACGTTCTTTTCTGCCTGTTTCCGTGGCCTCAAGAGCTGCTGCTTCTTCCGATAGTGGATCTTGGCCTTTTCCTTCCGTTTCTCCTCCAGAGTGGCTGTTACTGCCTGGTGCTTCCACCCGACCTCATGAGCCAGACGTCCCAGGTAAGCAAACCTTCTGGTAGGCTCCAGCCGCACAACCTTGAGGGCGGCAGGGACCACCATCCGTTTTTTTCTTGTCACAGGGTGGAGGGATTCCATCCCACACCTTTGAGGCGTCCCAAGGCAGCCTGGCCTCGCTTGGTCTTGGGGGGCAGCATGCTTCGTACAGTGTGCCCAAAAAATGCGGCTCGGGCTCGGAAGTGGAAGGGGCCTCGAGATGGGTTGCTCTTCATCCGCTTTCGGAGAAATGCCAGGCGCTTTAACTTGTTTCTGTAGAAATTTCCAGAAATGTGGATGCCCTCACAGCGCACAACCACCACCTTCTGGCCAGTAGTACCTGCTTGGCCACAACGGCTGCCGGGCGGCCCAGGAGACGGCCGCGGCCATCCAGCGCTCGAACCTGCCCCTTCGCCACCTTCGGCAGCCGCCTGGGAAAGTTCAAGTTTTTTTGGTTTTGGTTTTGGTTTGGTTTTGTTTTTCGAGACAGGGTTTCTCTGTGTAGTTTTGGTGCCTGTCCTGGAGCTCGCTCTATAGGCCAGGCTGGCCTCGAACTCACAGAGATCCTCCTTCCTCTGCCCCGAAGTGCTTTTAAGGGTTTCTCTTTTTAAAAATATTTTTAAGTGGGTATCTCTGTTTACCTACATGTTCTACATGCATGTCTGGTACACAGAGGCCAAAAAAGAGCATTCGATCTAAAATTGAAGTTAAAAATGTTTGTGAGTCAGCTGTGCAGTAGTGGTGCATGCCTTTAATCCCAACACTCAGGAGGAGGTAGAGGCAGGAGGATCTCTGTGAGTTCAAGGCCAGCCTGGTCTACAGAATGAGTTCCAGGACAGCCAGGGCTGTTACACAGAGAAACCCTGTCTCAAAAATAAATAAATAAATAAATAAATAAATAAATAAATAAATAAATAAATAAATAAGGAGGGAGGGAGGAAGGAAGGAAGGAAGGAAGGAAGGAAGGAAAAGAGAGAGAGAAGGGAGGGAAGCAGAGAAAAGAAAAAGAACAAAAAGGGGGAGAATGGAGGGAAAAAAAAAGGAAAAGGTGATCACACCTAAGGTTGTCTCCACATGCAAAGGAACCCTGTGAGCAACCATACCTTTGAAAACGAAACCCAAATTTACTCTGGTGCATTTCCAGCTAATGAGGCTGCATCGTTATGCAATGCATGGCCTGAACTGAGCGGCAGCCTGCTTGTTCTGGCGTGTCAGCATCAAGCCCTCTTACTCTCCCAGGGCTGTTTCTGGCCTGGAGGTGTGCTGGGTTCAATCCAGGCTCCCTGACTCATGGTCGTTCTCTCCTCTCAGGTCCTCTGTGACTGCTCAGTTTTAGACATTCAAATCCATCCATAGGATGTCTGATGTATCCTCCTTCTGATATCCCCTGGAGGAATCACTGTCCCCCTAAAACTCACAACTGGCTTTGAGGCTGGTGAGGGTGGTGCTTGTCTGATGGTAAGACAGCCAGTATCTTTTACCAGAGCTACCTGGTCTACCTTGTGGATGAGGCTTCTGCTTCCCTTCACCCTTGTGGGAAGCCCTCTGGCTGGAGCTGTGTTCCGTTTTGCTGTCTTTCTGCGTGTTGTTGCCTCTCTCCCCCTCTCTCTCTCTCTCTCTCTCTCTCTCTCTCTCTCTGTCTTTCTCTGTCTCTCTCTCTCTGTCTCTCTCTGTCTCTGTCTCTCTCTGTCTGTCTCTCTCTCTCTCTCACACACACACACACACTTGGCAGTTGTTTTACAGTGCCCTTGTGAATTTCCAGAGCTCTTCCTTCTTCTCTGTCTGGAATAGAGTCTTTTCTTCGACTTTACTGGCTGTTCTTCTTAATACTTGGCGGAAGCTTCCAGTTCACCGTCTTTTTTTGGCAATGTGTGCTTTTTATTCTCCATTTTATTAATTATTCATTATTATTTTTTTTTTTAAGAATAGTTCTCACTCTTTAGTCAAGGATGGCCTGGTGTTCGCTCTGTTGCCCAATCTTGCCTCATCAGCCTCCCGGGTGTTGGGATCACAGGTGTGTGCTACCAAGCCTGGCAAACTGTCTTTTTTTTTTTTTTTTTTTTTTTTTTTTTTTTTTGGTTTTTCAAGACAGGGTTTCTCTGTGTAGCTTTGGTACCTGTCCTGGAACTGGCTCTGTAGCCCAGGCTGGCCTCGAACTCACAGAGATCTGCCTGCCTCTGCCTCCCGAGTGCTGGGATTAAAGGTGTGCGCCACCATCACCCAGCACAAACTGTCTTTTATTGAGACTTTTGTTAGCAAATTCAAAACAAACTTCCATGAAGTTGATTTCACCCATTTTTAATGGCTACCATTTGTGTCTGTTGTCCACCTTATTTAAGAACTCTTTCCATCTTCTAGTATAAAAAAAATCTTTCTCTCATGCTTACTCCCGTGTCCTCAGATTGAACCTAGAGTCTCATATGAGGTAGGCAAGGGCTCAACCACTGATACATACTCCCAGCTCTCACTACCTTTTATTCTGACACCTGACCTCAGTTGTTCAGTGTGTCCTTGAACCTGTGAGCCTCTTGCCACAGCCTACTGAGGGAGGACATTCAACTAGGGGCTTGCACACGCAAAGCACAAGCTGCACCACTAAACTATACCTTCAGTTCCACACTAATATTTCCCGTTTTCAGACAGGTTGGCCTCAAACTCAGTATGTAGGGTGGAATGGTCTTGAACTTCTGAACCTCCTGCCTCCACCCCCCTCCAGGCTTCTGGGATCGCAGGCACAGTTTATTTGGTGTTGGAGACTGAACCAAGATCTTCATGAATGTTAGGCAAGTACTCTGCCCCTGAGCCACATCCTCAGCCACAGGAGTAGAACATTTTAAACAAAATTGTGGAGGCTTAAAATTCTTCTGAAATTGATGTTGTGGGGAATTAAGCCACTATCCTGTGCCATTGTATCAAATCAACAAACATATGGTTTGTCTTTTTTTCTAGAGGCTTTGTATGAAGAAGGTGGCTGAAGGGGACTCCATTCCAGACATGGGCACAAACCACACCCAAACATCTGTTTTCACAGAGATCCTTTTTTACGGGGAAGAAAAGCTAAAGTGGCTGCTTTCTGACTCAGGCAGAAAAACAGCAGCAAATGACCTTGCACGTATCATTCTTAAAAGGAGAAGAAGGAACCAGTCGGTGGTGGCGCAGGCCTTTAATCCCAGCAGTTAGGAGGCAGAGGCAGGCGGATCTCTGTGAATTCCAGGACAGCCAAAGCTACACACAGAGAAACCCTGTACCTCCAAGACAGGATCTTTGTAGATGTAACCAACTGTCTTATTAAAATAAGAAACACAGAACCAATGTAAAAGAGAAAGCCGAGAGGTCAGAGCTCAGAGCTAAAATCTTACCTCCTGCGGTGCTCCTAGCTTCCCCGAAAGAGAGCTACTTCCTTTGTGTCTGTCTTTAAATAGTCTTTCTGTTCTGCCTTCTCATTGGTTGTAAACCCACACACATGACTGCCTCATCATTGCCTGTAAGTACCGCCCTCCAGGTCTTAAAGGCGTATCTCTCCAATGCTGGCTGTATCCCTGAACACACAGAGATCTACCTAGCTCTTCTACCAAGTGCTGGGATTAAAGGCGTGTGCCGCCGCCGCCGCCGCCGCCGCCGCCGCCGCCGCCGCCGCCGCCACCGCCACCGCCGCCACCACCACCACCACATTCTTGCTATGGCTCTAGTAGCTCTGACCCCCGGGCAACTTTATTTATTAACATGCAATGAAAATAACATTTCAGTACAAATAAAATACCACCATAGATCTTTCTTTCTTTCCTTCTTTCTTTTTTTTAATTAAATTTTCTACTCACCCTACATACTACCCACAGATCCCACCTCCTCCCTCCTCCCACCCACCCCCCAAGCCCTCCTTCCCAAGCCACCCCACATCCTCCAAATCAAGAGGTTGCAGTCTGGCCATCCCTTGCCCTACATCTAGTATCCACTTATGAGTGAGTACATACCATGTTTGTCCTTCTGAATCTGGGTTACCTCACTCAGGATGATATTTTCTAGTTCCATCCATTTGCCTGCATGATATCATTTTTATTTAATGCTGAGTAGTACTCCATTATGTATATGTGCCACATTTTCTTTATCCATTCTTCAGCTGAGGGGCATCTAGGTTGTTTCCAGGTTCTTGCTGTTACAAATAATGCTGGTATAAACATAGTTGAGCAAGTGTCCTTGTGGTAAGATTGAGCATTCCTTGGGTATATGACCAAGAGTGGTATAGCTGGGTCTTGAGGAAGATTGATTCCCAATTTTCTGAGAAACCGCCATACTGATTTCCAGAGTGGCTGTAGAAGTTTGAATTCCCACCAACAGTGGAGGAGTGTTCCCCTTGCTCCACGTCCTCTCCAATGTAAGCTGTCTTCAGTGTTTTTGATCTTAGCCCTTCTGACAGGTGTAAGATGGTATCTCAGAGTCATTATTATTATTTATTATTATTTTTATTTTATTATATTTATTTATTTATTTAAGTTTTTTCAAGACAGGGTTTCTCTGTGTAGTTTTGGTGCCTGTCCTGGATCTCACTCTGTAGACCAGGCTGGCCTCAAACTCACAGAGATCCGCCTGGCTCTGCCTCCCGAGTGCTGGGATTAAAGGTGTGTACCACTACCACCCGGCTTCTTATTGATTTTAAATGTATTTCAATATTTTGATTGGTTTCACGTGGTTCCTGTTATAGCAACTTGCTTTTCTTCCTTGGATGGCACTGAGAATTGAGATTTCACAAGTAGGCTCCTCAATGACAAGAGCTCTTCATAAAACTGAAGCAACAGCTAAACCCACAGAGGAGTAAGTCACAGTACAGAAGCACAGGAAGTAAGAAAAAGCAAGGTAATATGACTCCTCCACATGATCAGAACTTCTCAACTACTGAACTCAAAGATACTAAAATAGATAAAGTGCAAGAAGAGATTAAACATTTACTAGAAAAAAAATGACCAGTAACCTCAAAGAGGCAGATGAATTCAATCCCGGACCCAGGAAGGAAAGGTAGTAACAGAAGAGGGAAAAAGTCAGAAGATGGGTGAGAAATATGGACCAAAAAGTCAGCAACATGGAAGAAAAGAATTGATAGAAGACTGGAATTATGAAGAAAAATAGAAATATTGGAAATGAAAACTCAATGAATCAAAAGAAAAAAATACACCGAAAAGAATTACCAATAGTCTTGACCAAGCAGAAGAATATCAGGTATGGAGGGTAAAGCCAAAGAAATACTACATTCAGCCAGGAGGTGGTGCCTTTAATCCCAGCTCTTGAGAGACAGATGGATCTCTGTGAGTTCGAGGCCAGCCTGGTCTACAAATCAAGTAACAGGACAGACTCCAAAGCTACTCAGAGAAACCCTGTCTCAAAAAAATCGAAAAAAAAAAAAAAAAAGAAAGAAGGAAAGAAAGAAAGAAAAGAAAGAAATACTACATTCAAACATCAACAAAAGAAAAATGTTTGTGTATCATCATAGCTTCCAGGACTCTGGCGTATGATCAAGAGACCAAACTTAAGGGTCCAAAGGATAGAAAGGGAGCTGAAATAAAAACCTAAGATTTAGAGAATCTATTCAATGAAATTATAGCAGGAGATCTCTCAAATCTAGAGAAAGAAATGGATATCTGAACACAAAAGACATTTAGAACCGCAAATATACATGACCAGAGATGGGCGGGATGTAGTGAAATAAGAATGCTTATATACACTGCTTTTGAAAATGTTAACTACTGAAGCTATGATAGAAATTAGTTGGAGGTTTCTCAAAAACTAAAACTAAACCAGGCATGGTGACATGTATCTGTAGTCCTAGCACTAGGAAGCTGAAGACAAAGCAATCAATAATTCAAGCTCAAGCTTGGCTACATAGTAAGTTTGAGTCCAGCCTGTGTTACACAACACCCTGTATCAAAAATACAAAACAAAAACCTAAAAGTAGTAATACCATAGGACACAGTTATAGACCCCCTGGTACATACCTGAAGATTCCAGATCTACAGACCACATGAACATCCAAGTTAGCTGCTGTACTAGTTTCACTAGTTAGGAAGCTGGACCAGCCCAGATGTCTGCAAACAGATGAGTGGATGAAGAAAATATGGTTTACAAAGGGGAATGTTTTTCAGCCATAAAGGAAAATGAAGTCATGGGTTTTCAGGAAAACGGATGGGACTGGAAATAATCATGTCAAAGTGACATAAGCCAGACTCTCAACAACAGATACCATATTTTTTCTCATATATATCTTGATGTGTGTGTGTGTGTGTGTGTGTGTGTGTGTGTGTGTGTGTGTATGATGAAAGTAGAAAGGAGACCATGAAAGAGGAGAAAGATGCCCTAACAGGGAAGGGATAAAGGGAGAAATTATTCACATGACATGAAGTTAGAAGAGAGGATGATTTCAGAGGAGGAAGAGAACCGCATAAGAGTGGACAGGGGTGAAGAGGAGGGCAGTATGGGGAGGGGAATGAATAGGAAAGAAGGCTAATGATACTAATGTATGGAAATGTCATAATAAAACCTAAAATATTGTACATTAATTTGAAAAAAAAAATTTTAAACCCAGAGATTGGAAAGTCTTAGAGTAAGGAAGATCAGAAGTTCAAGTTCATCCTCAACCACACAGTATGTTCAAGGTCAGCCTGCCCTAAATGAGAGTGTCTCAGAAGAAAAACAGGGCTAGTGAGATAGCTCCACAGTTAAGAGCACTTTCTGCTTAATCATGAGAACCGAAGTTCAGATCCCAAACCTCATGTCAGGTTGCTCACAAATACCTGTTATCTAGCTCCAGAGGATTGGATGCCTTCTTGTGTCTTCCTTGGACATTGGGGGTGGGCCCAAAACAGCTTGACCACACAGGTGCCATGACAGGCTTAGAGGCCCAGACACAGTTTCTGTGACAGGCTTCCTGGCAGGCAATACCTGTAAAAGCCACAAGTTGACCCAACCCAGAGAGGGCCTGTACCTAAGGGGAAGTACCTGACATTCTAAACATTCCCCGCACCCCTAGACAAATGTCAGCCAATCAGGGTCGTGAACCCTGGAAATCTCCTTACCCCAACCTCTGATACGGAAAAAAAAAAAAAAAAAAAACCCACCCTGTCTGGGCTAGGGGATCTCTGCTCTCACCATTGTATCTGACGGACAAAGAGACCAAGCTCCAAGCTTGAAATAAAGGCTCTTTTTTATATACGTGATTCAGTGTCTGTGGTGGTCTTTGGGGTGGGGGGTGGTCCCTGTGATCTGGGCATAACATTAAACACACACACACACACACACAAACAGACACACATGATCACACACATGATAAAAGAAATATTTTTTTTAATTGAACAAAGAAAGTATAAATTAGAGTTGCAGATGTAATTCAGTGGTTAAACTCTTGCCAAGACTATAACGGGTAAGGTGTGGTAGTGCAATGCCTTTAATGCTGGCACTCCCTGTCTGTGCAGTTCTGGGAAGTCAGGGATACCTAGTGCAATTCTGTCTTTAAAACAGAAAAAAGGAAGGAAGAGAGAGAGGGGGAGGGGAGGGAGGGAGGGAAAGGAAAAGGGAAAGGGAAAGGTCTGTTGCAGGGTCTGTAAGGACTTGAGGAGGTAGTGGTAATTTTTGCCTTAGGAACATCTCTGAGCTTAGGGAGGATTGGGGAAGGTCTCCCAAACATAATTTCAAATGAGGTGACACTTTTTTGTTTGTTTATTTGTGTTTGAGACAGGGTTTCTCTGTGTAGTTTTGGTGCCTGTCCTGGATCTCACTCTGTAGACCAGGCTGGCCTGGAACTCACAAGATGTACCCAAATCACAACCTTGGTTCTTTCTGCTTCCTGTTTCTCCTCCCCCTCCATCCCCAAACATTTTGCTGCCCTGCCCCCAACTACCCTCCAACCTCTACTCAAACCATTTCCTGGCCTGTGGCACTTTCAACCAATCAGACTTCTCCATATACATTCAAATTAACCAACCAGATTCATCTCAAGTCAATGCCTAATTTACATACAAGGGGACTAAATCGACCTTTTATTCAGGAGGTAAAAGAACTTTTGATCCCAGGGTATTATTTGGCAACTCATACTTTTTGTTGTTTGTTTTTTAACTCTTATTATTCTTATGTGTGTGAGTATTTTACATATACACACGTATATGAACCATATTCGTACCTGGTGCCAGGCGAAGTCAGAAGAGGGCTTTGGGTCCCCCGGAACTGGAGCTAGGGATGGTTGTGAGCCACTGTGTGGGCACTGAGAATGGAATTTGGTCCTCTGCAAGAACAGCAAATTCGCTTAACCACTGAGTCCGCTCTCCAGCTCCTTGGTAACTCACTTTTAAGATTCTTTGCTTGCTTGTCCCGCTGTTCTCACCGTCATTACCTTGCTGTTCAGAAGACAGCAAACGGGCCTCTGACGCAAGGGAACCCGTGACGAAGAAGATTTTTTTAAATTAGACGTAGCCAAGTGCGGTTGTGTCCCAGCTGCTCAGGAGGCTGAGGCAAAAAACGATCTTCCGGCCTGAGGATCACGACCTCAGTACGGGCAGCACAGCGAGTCTGAAGGTGTAGTTGAGTCGATAGGGCACTGGTCTAGTCCTAGACTGCGTCCCAGTACCGCAGAAAAGCAGCCGTGACACCCATAAATAATCCCGGCACTTGGGAGGTGGAGGCAGAGGAGCAGTTGAAGAATAGTTTCAACTACTTGGTTTATTTATTTATTTATTTATTTATTTATTTATTTATTTATTTATTTATTTATTTTTTCATGAATTAAGTGTTGGCTATTCAGGCCACCTTGGGCAGCAGGACAGGTTTCCCTGCCCGGCTCAGACTCCTTGTAAGCCCCGCCCCTGGAGACCTCCCCAGCCAGCCTGAAGGTTTTGACCCCTTTAGGCCCTGACCCTGAGGAGCTCCACAAGCCAAGCCCCGCCTCGCAGGCTTCCGTCTGTCCTGGGGGCGGGGGAATGGCTAGGCCAGGCCCCCCAGAATTCCCTAATGGCCGTTCCAGTTCCTCCACCCACTCAGGAGAGTGGTCAGGCCCCATTTTTTTTTTTGGGGGGGGGGGGCAGATCCTATATAAATCCTGTCTTCTGCTCAGTTCTCTGCTGCTTCTCCCCCTAGCAGAGGCAGCCACCCTCCTGGGGTTTTCCCTCCCAATAAATCTCTTCTGTGAGGTGTGTTGTACTGTATGACTTTGTGGTAATCCTTGGATCCCAATTACCAAGATACCTTTCCATCCCAGCTGTAACACAGTAAGGAAACCCGCAACCAAACTCAGTGACCTAAGATCCAACCAGCAGACACATGCGGACACCTGCACACAAATGTCATTAATACCGGCACTCGGGAGGCAGAGGTAGGTGGCTCTCTGGAATTTGAGACCATCCTGATCTACATAGAGAGTTCTAGGACAGCCAAGGAGAGATAGAGAGAGAGAGACCCAGTCTCAAAAAAAAAAAAAAAAAAAAAAAAAGAAAGAGAAAAAGAAAGGAAAAATAATAAATAAATTAAACATATACAAAATGCAAAAGTGACTCAAAAAAGGCAGAAGATTTAGATTTCTAAAATTCACAAATGAAAACAGGCAACTCAGCATGATCCTTATGGAAATAAAATGGATTAAACAAAGATTGCTACGCAAATACATTAGGTAACTCTCATGAAATGGACAAATTTCTAAGATCATGAAGCCCAGATTGGCCTCAAACTTCCTGTGTAACTAACGATGTCCTTGAACTCCTGATGGTTCTGTCTCTACCCCCCAAGTGCTGTGATTACAGGCATGTGCCACCATGCCTGACAAATATCATCTTGATTTCTTCCTTTCAATTCTTTGGGTATATATCTCATGGAGTAGAAATGCTGGTTTATAAGTCAGTTCTACATTTAAATTTTTGAGGAATTATCAAACTGTATTCCACAATGACTACACTGTGTTACAATCCTCACCCAGGACTTATAAGGGGCAAAGAGCAACTTTATTTATTTTTAAAGGATGCAGATGTCTTTTTATCATTTTGATTTATTTACTTTATTTTATGTGTATGAGTGTTTTGCCTGCGCTGTATGTCTGTACGCCACATATGTGCCCTTAAACTCTGGAGGCCAGGAGAAGTGTGTCACATCCCCTGGACGTGAAGCTACCCAGGTTGTGAGCCTGGGTGCTAGGGATGAAAACCTGGCCCTCTGGAAGAGCAGTAAGTGCTCTTGACCTCTGAGCCATCTCTCCAGTCCTCTTCAGAGCAATCTTTAGTATTTATTGATCATTTATTTTCCTTTCTCAGAAAAAAAAACATTTAATGTATTTACCTTGTTTTCATTTATTTGTTTCTTAGCTGGTTTTGTTTGGTTGATTTTGGTGTGTGTGTGTTACTTTTTGAGGCAGGTCATGTCCTCTGGCTTGGCTTTCAACTTATTACATAGCTGACGCTGAGTTTTGGATCATAATGACTGCCTTTGCCTCCCGAGACTACAAACATGGGCTATCCTTGCCAGTTTGTGCAGTGCTGGACATCCAACTGACGGTTTGTGTGAACTAAGTAATGGCCAGAAGGTGGTGGCACACGCCTTTAATCCCAGCACTCGGAAGGCAGGCCGATCTCTCTGAGTTCGAGGCCAGCCTGGTCTACAGAGCGAGTTCCAGGATAGCCAGAGCTACACAGGAAAATTCTGTCAAAAAAAAAAAAAAATTAAGTAATTACTTTACAGACCTTGTCTCAAAAAAAAAAAAAAAAATTATGTGAGCTAGGCGATAGTGGCGCACACCTTTAATCCCAGCGCTCAGGATACAGAGACAGGCAGATCTCTGTGAGTTTGAGGCCAACCTGGTCTACAGAGTGAGTTCCAGGACAGACAAATCCTGTTTCCAAAACAAACAAACAAAAAAAACCCCATAAAACTGTGTGGTGTTCAAAAGGAGATAACTGTAATCCTTTTCTAACGTTTTAACTCTATGACTTCTGACTAGGACTTGCATTGTTATGTTCAATAACATGGAAATGGCCGGGCGGTGGTGGCGCACACCTTTAATCCCAGCACTTGGGAGGCAGAGGCAGGCGGATCTCTGTGAGTTCGAGGCCAGCCTGGGCTACCAAGTGAGTTCCAGGAAAGGCGCAAAGCTACACAGAGAAACCCTGTCTCGAAAAAACGGGGGAAAAAAAAAAAAAAAAAAAAACACATGGAAATGTAGACATCCTGATCTTAGTCCTTCCAAGGTTATTCATTGTTAGGTTGCACACAGGTAACCAATTTTTGCGTGTTGATTTTGTGTTCTACTTTGCTGATATCGTCTACCGTTATTACTGATTTCAGAGAAAAGTGTTAGAATCACAATTGAATATGCTATTAGCTGTGAGTTTCTCATGTTACCTTTATTACATCATGATCATGTCCTTCTATTCCCAGTATACTGAGTGGCTTTTTTGTTTGTTTTTTCAAGACAGGGTTTCTTTGTGAATCCTTGACTATCCTGGCACTCACTCTGTAGACCAGGCTGGCCTTGATTTCACAGAGATCCATCTTCCTCTGCCTCCTGAGTGCTGGGATTAAAGGCATGTACGACCATGCCTGGTTGGAGTGGCTTCTTAAATCATTTTTTTTTTTAATTGAGTTTTCTCAAAGCTTTTTCTCTATCAATGCAGATTACAGCGTATATACCTTCTGTTAATGTGGTGTTTTGTCCTTTTTTTTTTTTTTTTTAAAGACAAGATCTCTCCAAGTAGCCTTAGCTGCCCTGGAGCACTGTTTGTAGTCCAAGTTGGCCTTAAACTCATAGAGATCTACCTGCCTCTGCCTCCAAGTGCTGATTAAAGGTATGTGTCACAATGCCTGGCTTATACTCATTTTCATATGCTGAACCATCCTTGCATTCCAAGAATTAGTGTCACTTATTCTTTTTTAAAGATCTTTTTTAGGAGGGCTGGAGGGATGGCTCAGCAGTTAAGAGCACTGGCTGTTCTTCCAGATGACCTGGGTTCAGTTCTCAGCACCTACATGGCAACTCACAACTGTCTGTAACCCCTGTTCCAGGGGATCAGACTCCCTCACACAGACATACATTGGGACAAAACACCAGTGTGCATAAAATTTTAAAAAAATTTAATATTTTTTAGGTTCACTTTATGTCTTAGGGTTTGCTTTGCTGTGAAGAGACACCATGACCATGGCAATTCTTTTTTTAAAAAAAACTTTTTATTGATTCTTTGTGAATTTCACATAATGCACCCCAATCTCACTCATCTCCCCATCCCTTCATATCTATACTCTGCCTTTGCAACCTCCTCCCAAAAAGAAAACAATTTAAAAAAACAAAACAAAACAAAAAACAAAAACAAAAAAAACACCTCTCTATGGAAGCTTGGTGTGTCATGATGTCACCCAATATACTTTTTGCCCAAACAGCCTTGCTTGCAAATGTTCATTGCAAAGAGTCATTGGTGCGGTTTGAGGACACTGGCTTCTGCTACACCATCGAATCTGGATCCTCTCCAGGACTCCTCTCAGACATCCTGTTGTTGCCCTGTGTCATGGAGTTCCTGTGGCTATGGATCTGCAGGACTTGCCCTTTCTTGTGCTCCAGCAGTTCGTACATGGATTAAATGTTGGGCTGGGCCAACTCAAAGCCCTGGATCTGGGCCTGGGTGGCAGTTGAATTGGTCAGCCCATCCTCTCTCCGGTGCTGGTGCCGCCAGGGCCAGCTCTCCAGCTTTGCCCAGCTTCTGCCTGCAGGAGCTGGCAAGGGGCAGCACAGGCTCTCCTGCCTTCAGCCGGATCTCCCATACCCACAGGACCAGGGTCAGCTCTCCCAAGTGCATGGCAACTCTGTGCAGGCAGATGCTGTGCTGGAACAGGAGCTGGGAGTTCTACCTCTTGATCCACGGGTGGCAGGAGGAGGGGCTAACTCACTGGGCATGGCTTGAGCTTATATGACCTCAAAGCCAGGGCCCCAACCCCACAGTAACACTCTTACTCCAACAAGGCCACACCTCCTAACAGTGCCAGTTACTATGAGTCTATGGGGGCCATTCCTATTTAAACCAAAACACTTTATTTTATGTGCATGATGTTTTTTCCTGCATATGTGTATATATATATATATATATACCACATACATATCTGGTGCTCATAGAGGTCAGATAAAGACATTGGATCCTTTGGAACTGGAGTTTGTGAGCCACCATGTGGGTGCTGGGAACAAAGCCCAGGTCCTTTGCAAGAACAAGTGCAGTTGAATTTTTTTTTTTTTTTGGTAGTACTTTGCCAAACATTTTTGTATCAGTACTCATCAGGAATATTGGTTCATAGTTTTCCTTTATGATGCTATCTTTGTCTAATATCCAAGTATTGTTGGCTTCAAAGAAAGAATGGAGAAGTGGTCTTTGTTGTGGGATGTTCTGTATGTCAAATGTGTTGCTCTGATTGGCCAGTAGCCAGGCAGGAGGAAGTATAAGCAGGACAAGGAGGAGAAGAATGCTGGGAAGTGGAAGGCTGGGGCAGAGAGACACCGCCAGCTGCTGCCATGACAAGGGAGATGTAAGGTACTGGAAGGCCACGAGCCATGTGACAACTTATAGACTAATAGACATGGGTTAATTTAAGATAGAAAAAGTAGATAACAAGAAGCCTGCCCTGGCCACCATACAGTTTGTAAATAATATAAGCATCTATGTGTTTATTTTATAAGTGGGCTGTTGGACTTCAGGGGCTTGGCAGGACCCAGAGAGAAAACTCTACAGCTACCGGTCCTTCCATTTTAACCTTTTCCAAGAGTTTGTGGAGTATCAATGTTGATTTATTTATTCCACAAATGTTTGATAGAATTCGTTAGTCAAGATATTTGATAGATATAAGAGTTTCTGTTTTTTGTCTTTTTTAATCCACATTTTTAACTATTAATTTACTGTCTTTACTAATAATAGATTTGTAAATATTTCTTCTTTCTCTGTGATTCATTGTTGGTAGGTTTCTAACCTATTTTTATGAGTTATCCATTTTGTTGATGAGAGGTTTTTTTTGTTGTTGTTGTTGTTGTTTTTTTGTTTTTTTTTTTTGTTTTTTTGAGACAGGGTTTCTCTGTGTAGCTTTGCGCCTTTCCTGGGACTCACTTGGTAGCCCAGGCTGGCCTCGAACTCACAGAGATCCGCCTGGCTCTGCCTCCCGAGTGCTGGGATTAAAGGAGTGCGCCACCACTGCCTGGCGATGAGAGGTTTTTATAACATCCTTTTTATGGAAAAGCTTTTTATTAAACAGAAAAGGAGAACTGAAACATAATTTAAAATTTTGCAAATTAGGTTCTAAAAGTAAAGGAAAATGTTTGTGGTTGACAACTATATATTCATGCAGCTAAAGTCATTCATTGGTTGGTGCTCTGGGTGCTGTCTTGCAGGTGTCTGCTGGAAAATGGCGGAATACTTCTTGCCTTCCATCTTTAGTACTGAGAAACTACAAAGTCAACTGTTCACTTTATTTCAAAACTGGAGCATGTCGTCATGGAGACAGATGTTCTCAGTTGTACAATAAACTGACCTTTAGCCAGACCATTGACCCCTTGAACATTTACCGTAACCCTCAAAACTCTGCCCAGTCTGCTGATGGTTTGCGCTGTGCTGTGAGTGACTTGGAGATGCAGGAGCACTATGATGAGTTCTTTGAGGAAATCTTCACTGAGATGGAAGAAAAGTATGGACAGGTTGAAGAGATGAATGTCTGTGACAACCTAGGAGACCACCTGGTGGGGAATGTGTATGTCAAGTTTCAACATGAGGAGGATGCAGAGAAAGCTGTGATGGACTTGAATAACCGCTGGTTTAATGGGCAGCCAATCCATTCAGAGCTGTCCCCAGTGAATGACTTCAGGGAAGCCTGCTGCCACCAGTATGAGATGGGTGAGTGCCTAAGAGGGCACGTCTGCAACTCCATGCATCTGAAAGCAATCTCAAGAGAGCTCAAAAGGAAGCTGTCTCGGCACCAGTGCAAGAAGCATAGATCCAGGTCCCGATCGCGGGAAAGGCATTCTCCATCCAGAGACATAAGGCATGGTGGCAGCAGAGGTGGAGGAGGAGAGCATGACAGGAGGCAGTCCAGATACCTCAAGACATACGGGAGATTCTGCGTCCAGCTGTTTATACCTTGTGTCTGCTAGACAGTGTTGTAGTTGATGGACAAGCCAGTTCATATTGGAAATTTTTTTTAAAACAACCAAAAAAAAGATGAGTTTCTGAATAAAATTTGTAGTGATACAATTAGAAAAGACATCTTATCAAATACAGGGTTCAGGTTCTTCCTCTGAACTTCAGTCTGGTGTTTTTTGTTCTGGTGGAAGCTCTACCTCAGCCCCTGGCATCCATATACCCAAAGAGTCTGGGATGATTAGGTGGAACCCTCATCTCTCTCCCCAGACCTTGCTCCTTCAAAAAGCCCACCAAGCAGCAGCCTATCCCCTCAGAAAGCCTGCCAAGGGTCAGCTTCTCCCCCAAGAGCTGCTCAAGACCTGGCAGCCATATTTGCCACGTGATTCCTATCCTGCCTTCCCAAGCGTCACCCAGGAGTTTCTTGCTCTGTTTATTAAACCTGGATTTATTTAAAAAATAATAAATAAACAAATAAAGTCACTCATCAAATCTTATGCTAACGCATGATTGTTCTAAGATTAAAGTAACCCAACATGGCCAGGCCCAACACAACCATAAGGTACATTAGTGATCTCTTTTCCTCATATAATTTTTTAATAATTTTTAAAAAATTTTTATTTGACATACATTGATTGGTGTTTTGCCTGCATGTATGTCTGTGTGAGGATGTTAGATCCCTTGGAATGTGAGTTACAGAGAGTTCTGTGCTACCATATGAGTGCTGGGAATTGAACCCAGGTCCTCTAGAAAAGCAGCCAGCGCCCTTACCCACTGAGCCATCTCTCTAGCCCCCTAGTATAATTTTAATATTAGTTCTTGTATTACTTTTGATTTATTTACTGTCTTAGTTAGGGTTTTATTGCTGTGAAGAGACACCATGACCACGGGAACTCTTATAAGCAAAAACATTTCATTGGGGCTGGCTTACACTTTCCGAGGTTTAGTTCACATCATCATGGTGTGAAACATGGCAGTGTGCAGGCAGACATGGTGCTGGAGAAAGAGCTGAGAGCTCTTCATCTTGACCCACAGGCAGCAGAAGGAGACTGTGTGCCACACTGGGCATAGCTTGAGCATATGAGACCTCAAAGCCCACCCCAACAGTGGCACACATCCTCCAACAAGGCCACATCTACTCCAACAAAGCCACACTTCCTAATTGTGCCAGTTCCTATGGGCCCAGCATTCAAACACATGAGTATGTGGGGTCCATACCTATTCAAACCACCACTTTTACTAAATGAAGTGCATGAATTAAATTTCTAAAAATTAGGCTGGAGAGATGGCTCAGCGGTTAAGAGCACTGACTGCTCTTGCAGAGGACCTGAGTTCAATTCCCAGCAACCACATGGTGGCTCACAACTGTCTGTAACAAGATCTGGTGCCCTCTTCTGGCCTGTAGTCATACATGCTGTATACATAATAAATAAATAAATCTTTAAAAAAAAATTCTAAAAATTAGCCCAGCATGATGGTGCACGCCTTTAATCCCAGCATTCGGGAGGAGAGGCAAGAGCATCTCTGTGAGTTGGAGGCCACCCTAGTTGACAAAGTGAGTTCCAGGACAGCCAGGGATGTTACACAGAGAAACTCTGTCTAGAAAAAAACTAAAAAAAATAAAGACAGGAAGAAAGAAAGGAATTCCAAAAAATTGATAAGCTAGGAGGCTCAGTGGATAAAAGCATTTGACACCAAGCTTGATGATCTGAATTCAATCCTAGGAACACACGTGATGGAAAGAGAGAACCAATTCCTACAAGTTGTCCTCTGACCTCCACAAACATGCTGTAGCATGTGTGTCCCCATTCACATACAACATGAATACATAAATGTAATAAAAGTTGTTAAAGAGTACAAAAACTGCCAGGCGATGTTGGCGCACGCCTTTAATCCCAGCACTCGGGAAGCAGAGGAAAGAGGATCTCTGTGAGTTCGAGGCCAGCCTATTCTACATAGTGAGTTCTAAGATAGACAGAGTTACATGGTGAGACCCTGTCTCAAAACAACAACAACAAAAAGTATGTTGTTCTATCTCCATGGATTTGAACAGTTTCTCTTGATATCAATTTCTTTTTTAATGCCGAATGTTGTTTTTTGAAGGAGGGAAGAGGTCTTAAATACAGGCTTACAGCACAATGGGAGGACCCTAGAGGGCAGAAGTTCGCTACCGATGTTTTACAATCTTGCACTTGATATCAATTTCTAGTTTCTTACATTATTAACTGGTAAGAAACAAAAAATTATTTCTTTTTTTTTTTTTAATTTGTTTTGCTTTTTTTTCTCTCTCTCTCTTTTCAAAACAGGATTTCTTTAGTAGCCTAGGCTATCCTGGAACTTACACTGTAGACCAGGCTGGCCTCAAACTCACAGAAATCCTCCTGCCTCTTCCTCCCGAGTCCTGGGATTAAAGGTGTGCGCCGCTGCCCTCATTTTCTTATTTGTTAATATTTGTTGTTATTGTTTTTTTTTAGTTTTATTTATTTATTGTGTATACAGTGTTTTGTCTGCATGTATGTCTGCACACCAGAAGAGGGCACCAGATTTCATTGTAGATGGTTGTGAGCCACCATGTGGTTGCTGGGAATTGAACCCAGGACCTCTGAAAGAACAGCCAGTGCTCTTAACCTCTGAGGCATCTCTCCAGCCCTGGAAAAAAAGCACTCTTAACAACTACTGAACCATCACTGTGGTCTATTGTCTGCCTCTTTATGTTGACTGGTTTTGTTTTATGAAATTGAATACACCGATATTTGATGTATATATATTTACAATTATATTTTCTTGGTGAATTGTTTCCTTTATTAATATGTGGTGACTTTGTCACTTTTTGAGTAATTTCAGCTTTAATAAAATTTCATTGTGTGGCCGAGCGATGGTGGTGCACGCTTTTAATCCCAGCACTCGGGAGACAGAGGCAGGTGGATCTCTGTGAGTTCGAGGCCAGCCTGGGCTACAGAGTGAGTTCCAGGACAGGCTCCAAAGCTACACAGAGAAACCCTGTCTCGAAATACCCAAAAAAAAAAAAAAAAAAAATTAACAAGATCCAGATGCTCCTGCAGACATCCTGTGGGTGGTTTATGGTCCTTGCAGATATCCAGATATCCTGTCAGCAGGTTGTGGTTTCACACCAAAAGTTTAACCAATAGTTTCAAAAACTCACCTTGCCCGCTATCCCTTTACTCAATCTCAAAACGCCAAGGCATGTAACTCCCAGCTCTCTGTTTTTTCCTAAAAAACTCTCCTACCCCTGAGCTGGGGGTCGCTGAATTTCCCTCCATCCACTGCGTCAGAGTATAGGGCCGCAGTTTGGGTTGAAACTTGACAATAAAAAGACCCTTGTGTGCTTGCATCGGAAACCGGCTCCTTGGTGATCTCTGGGGGTTTTGAGACACCGGTACAACAATGGCTAGCAAGATTGCTCAATGAGGAAGTGAGCTTGCTACCAAACCTGACAACTGAATATGATGTGCAGGACCCATATGGTAGAAGAAGAGTTCTACTCCTGCAAGTTACCCTCTGATCTCTACACATATCACAGCACGTGGGGGGGGGGGAAGAGACAGAGAAAATAACTAATTAAATATAATAATATTAAAAAACCTGCTGGGTTTGGTGGCATACACCTTTAGTCCCAGCTCTCAGGAGGCAGAAGCAGGTAGATCTCTGAATTTGAGCCCAGCTTGGTCTACAGAACAAGTTCCAGGACAGCCAGAGCTACACAGAGAAACTCTATCTTGAAAACAAAACAAACAAAAAAACTACTTTCAGATGCAACTATATCTATTCAAGCTTGATTTTAGATTCCACTTTCTGATATACCATTTTCTATCTTTTCGCTGTCAGTCTGGTTGTTTTTGTTTGTTTTTTGGGGGTAGGGGAGGTTTTTGGAGGGAGGACTTTATAGTCTGTTGGGTTTTGTTTGTTTGTTTGTTTGTTTGTTTTCCGTTTTTCAAGACAGGGTTTCTCTGTGTAGCTTTGCGCCTTTCCTGGATCTCACTCTGTAGCCCAGGCTGGCCTGGAACTCACAAAGATCCGCCTGCCTCTGCCTCCCAAGTGCTGGGATTAAAGGCATGCACCACCACCGCCCGGCTAGTCTGTTGGTTTTTAATTCAGCTAATCTAGCTCTTTTAATTGAACAATTAAACCCATTTGCATGTAGGATTATTATTGAGAAGTATTTGCTGAATCCTGTCTTTTGTTGGGTTCTTCCCCCACTCCTGTGCTGGTTAATCTGAGTAATATCTGTTTATTTTCCTTCTCTCTTACTCACCTTAGGAATTTACTAGTTGAACACGTTCGGTTCCTTCCTAATTCTCACGTGTTAATCTATTACTCTTGTGACACTGTTTCCTGCACTCTTATGTCTGTGCCTTTCTTCATCTACCACATGAGAGCCTTTAAGTTTCCCCCACAACACCGACTTACAGTAATGAAGTCACCTTTAATGTCTCCTTATCTTGGAAGAATTTTTTTTTCTTCCGAGGCAGGGTTTCTCTGTATAGCCCTGGCTATCCTAGAATTTTCTCTGTCTCTCTCTATAGACCAGGCTGGCCTCGAACTCTGAGATTCACCTGCCTCTGTCTCCTGAATGCTGGACTTAAAGGTGTGCACCACCACAGCCCAGCTTCTTAGAAGATTTTTATCCCCCCTGCAATACTAAAAGATAACTTTTCTGGCTGGGTATAGTGGCACACACCTTTGATTCCAGCCCTCAGGAGGTAGAGACTGGCAGGGCAGATCTGAGTTCAAGACCAATATGCTCCAGGACATAGTGAAGCCTACATAGTGAAACCTTGCTTCAAAGAAAAAAGAAAGAAAAGAAAAGAGAAAGAAAAAAGAAAACTTTTCTGGATATAGTAATCTTGGTTGGCAATTATTTACATTCAGAACTTGAGATAAATAATTTTGATTCCAAGAGTTTTGCTATTAACACAGATCAAATTCTGATACATTTGCTTTTTTGTACAAGTTGGCATTAAAAAATATTTATTTATTTTTATGTGTATGGGTGTTTTGCCTGCACATATGTCTGTGTATCATGTGCATACAGTGCTCTCAGAGGCCAGAAGAGGTCAGCAGATTCCTGAAACTGGAGTTACAAACAGTTGCTAGTGACCATGTGGATGCTATGAATAGAATTTGCATCCTCAGTAAGAATGAGTGCTCTTAACCACTGAGCCATCTCTCCAGCCCCTTGTTCTGTAGTCTTAACATTTTAACTATGTGTTATGTCTTAGGTCCTAAGCTGCCAGGAATAGCTCCAGCCCTCTTTATTTACACATCAAAAACAAGGATGTTTTTCCATACTAACAAACAAGTTTTTCCCATCCTCCAACGTTAACCTCCAGCAAAAACAAATATGTCAAACACGTTTTTTTCCCTAACTTTTACAACAAAACATCTTTAAACTCCAAACAACACTTATCATTTTGTTAGCCTGGCCAAATACCAAATACCAGGTACATCCTGTCTTTACAAAACTAAAGGTGATTGACATAGGCACACATTTTCAAGAACAATAATCCCGTTCAAAACATATTTACAGAAATAAGGGAGATCTGCCTCTGATCCTGTCAGCACTGAATTAGAACAGCTCGGGGTCTAAGGTGACAACTGGCATCTCCCAGACAAGAAACCTGAGACACATCAGCTCCCAAAGAACTTTAGGAGAAGATAGATGAGAAAAAACGTGGTTTCCCGGAATGATCACATCTGTCCCATGCATGATTGACAAAATGACACTTAAACCACCAAGAGACTCATCATTATCACAAGAGAGAAGAGAACATGCAGGCCACGTGGTCCCAGCAGTATTCTGTGCTGTCCCAAAGTCCAGTGATCCTTGCTGAGTGAGACTGTCCCTGTGGGCTTTTGCCTTATCTGGAGACCCATTAGACAAACACTCATATACTGGTCCAAAACTCGGCTGCATGGCTCCCAACAGGTAAACAGAAACCTAAGCTCCACATTCTTCAGGAATCTCATAAGGCAGGTTTCTGTTTACCGGAAAAGCTACTGCCTCCATTATCCACCCCCAGTGATTCGGGCAAGGGCATCTAGTACCTAATAACCCAAACAGCACTTTCTCCCAGGCTGTTCTAGCCCACACCTTTCTTCCTGATGCCACCTGTCCTCTTAAAACTGACCTGGTCAAAACAAACAAACAAACTGACAAGACTTTTCCCATGGCCCTTTGATCTCCGTCCTCTGAGAGACAGCCCTTCAGTTTGATTCTCCGAATAAATTTTTCTTGGAACCCGCAGAGTGGTCCAGTTCATTGGTTTCACTGTTCCCTTTCAATACGAAGGGGTTCTTTCCTGGCCATATCTCTTTGGGGTTCGAAATGCTTCTTGTACTTGAATTTCCATATATTATGGGTCTACATTTGGGATTTTTTCCCCCTATGGTTATTTCATTTAATATATTTATTGTTAGGTGGAAACTGAGGCCATAATCAGGGGTATGAACATTTATACCAAGAGAGCATAAGCAGAAAAATTTATTCACCCTATATAAACAGAAGACATTACGGAAAGAATCTACTCTGCCTTGCCAGGGACTAGGGTTGAATGAAACTTGGTTCCTAGTAGTTTATAGGACACTTGCAGGGCTGATTCCAAGAAGGCATCTGCAGGGCAGTTGTGAGGAGAGTTCCAAGGAGTCATCTGCAGGGTGATTGCCGGACTGGTTCCATGAGCAATTAGGGCAGCTGAATTTCCCGCCCTTCCCCTTATATTGATTCCCCAGATAGATAGACATCATAGCTGAGTATCTTTTCCACTAAGGTAAGACTCGAGGAAAGATAGTTAATATACTAAAGAAGCCAGTTTTCGCCGGGCGTTGGTGGCGCACGCCTTTAATCCCAGCACTCGGGAGGCGGAGGCAGGCGGATCTCTGTGAGTTCGAGGCCAGCCTGGGCTACCAAGTGAGCTCCAGGAAAGGCACAAAGCTACACAGAGAAACCCTGTCTCGAAAAACCAAAAAAAAAAAAAAAAAAAAAAAAAAAAAAAAAAGAAGCCAGTTTTCAGTTAAGAGCATTCTGCTTCCATCATTGCTAGCCTACAAACCAGATCTTTGAATGTAGTAAAATTAGTTTGAGCCAGGTGGTGCTGGACCATCCTTTAATCCTAGCACTGGGTAGGCTGAGGCAGTCAGATCTCTGTGAGTTGGAGGCCAACCTTGTTCACAGAGGGAGTTCCAGGACAGCCAGGGCAACACAGAGAAACCCTATCTCATAAAACAAACAAAATAATAATAATTAGAGCTAAAAGGTACTGATAATTAAGTAAGAAAATGAAAGGGAGCCATTCTTCAGATGGGCTTTTTCTTTTTTTTCTTTTTCTCTTTCTTTTTCTTTTTTCTTTTTTCTTTTCTTTTTTTTTTTTTTTTTTTTTTGTTGTTGTTGTTTTTTCGAAACATGATTTCTCTGTGTAGCTTTGGTGCCTGTCCTGGAGCTCACTCTGTAGACCAGGCTGGCCTCAAACTCAGAGATCCGCCTGCCTCTGCCTCCTGAATGCTGGTATTAAAGGTGTGAACCACTGCTGCCCAGCTGGTACAGATGGGCATTTCTTAGAGCTAGGTGCCAACTAGGCTAAGTGTGATAGTCTGTATGCTCAACAGTTGTGAGGTAGAAGCAGGAGGCTTTGGAGCTGCCGTGGAGTAGCCACCAGAGAAGACTGCTTGGACATGGATTGAAGGGAACAGAAAGTCTTTATGAGCTGGCCAATGACTACACTGGGTATACACTGGGTGTTCAGGATCCCAGTGTAGCCCCAAGCCTTTCTCAGGGTGAGCTTTTAACCACAAAAAATACGTATCCTTTTAAGCACAAAAAACCATTTCAGTTAACAAGATCACTTAACCAGAATCAAAACTACAGAAGCAAAAACAACAACAACAACAAAAAAAAAAAAAAAAAAAAAAAAAAAAAAAAAAAAAAAAAAAAACAACGAAAAATAAAAAACAACTAGGTAGTTATTTAGAGACTTTCTCAAAACTAGGGACTTTAATGGATTAGGTCTTCTTTTCAGTTTTGGCAGATGGTGTTGTCTGAAGAACCAACCTGCCTCCATTTTAGGCTTAAAAACCATCTTATAGTAAAGACAAACTAGATTCATTCCCGTTTACGACTAAACCTCTGTTTCTCAAGGATTGGGTTATTCCCCACCTGTAACCTTAACTACAAATGGTTCTGTACTGCCTGTTCCAGGAATGGTATTGTAGGAATTTAGCAGAATCGCTGTATCTGGGGTAGATATTAGAACGAACAGCTGTTTTTTTAGAAATACTTTGACCTTTAAGAATCCTTGTGGAAAACAGTGATTGTTTCTCGAGATTCGTAGAGTTGTTTTGCTAAAGGATGACTTTGCAGCCATCCCATGACTTTGGTCACAAGATGCCATAGGCATGCCTGAGTCCCTTGTACTATTGTGTATTGCACACAATACATAATAAAGGACGAGAATCTTGGGGGCACACGATGCTCTCCTTCAGCAAGACATGTAAATTAAGATTAGGGACCTTGGTGTGAGGAAATACTTTCTATAACTTTCAATAAAAAAAAAAAAGCCATATTCCTTTGTAAGGCTACTCAGGGTTCAGTCATCAGAAGAGGCTGGACCTTCCTGTTGCCACATAGGCCTTAAAATTTCATCTTGGGAGTGCCTTCTTTTTTCAACAGACCTGCGCTACATGGTGCACCCTGACAGAATGGCAAACATGTCTTCCTTTCAAAAAGTTGTTTAAAACCATCTTGCAAATCTACCTTTGTTTCAAAAAGTTTTGCCTATGACTACCTTGTTATATATGACTGCTTGTTGTTATGACCATCTTGCAACCATGTCTTCGTTTCAGGATTAGGACTAACTTCTTATGCTTACGTTCTGCCCCTGTAACCTAACCTATTTGCCCACCAAATCCCCCATTTGGAAATCCCCTACCCCTGAGCTATAAAAGCCTTGTCTTCCTCATATCCAATGCTGACCTCTCAAACCCCACCTTAGGGGGAGAAAGCCCGTGTATAGGAATAAAAAGCTTGCTTTAATTAATTGCTTGCCTTAAATAATTTGGTAACGATTTGGGTTGGTGGTTTTTCTCCTCCCATGCTGAGTTTTATGGCCTGAATGGTGTTTCTATCATAAAGTCACTTATGCTAATAAGGTCTGGGGTCCTCCTAAGGACTGGGGCCTGTTACAGAGCTATAGTTCACCCTGGGCCACAGAGCCAATTTGAAGACAGCCTGGATTGTGTGAGACCCTGTATCATTTTAAAAAAAAAAAAAAAAAAAGAAAAGAAAAAAAAGAAATTTTAAAATGGCAGAGAAAATAAGATATATGCAAGACAGAAAGTAGATGGGATTGATGAAGCCTAAGGGTCTTGCTCTCTCTCTTTTGCATTTTCAAGACAGGGTTTCTCTGTGTGGTCCTGGCTGTCCTGGAACTTGCTTTGCAGACCAGGCTGGCCCCGAACTTGAGTTCCACCTGCCTCTTTCCCCCAAGTGCTGGGACTAACGGTGTGTGCCACCACCACCCCAGTCTAGGGAGCTTGGTTGGATTCATTTTCTTTGCCAGTTAAAGATTTAAAAGGTGGAAAAATCCTCCAAAGTGCAACAGGTAGCTGTGGAGAAATCTCAAGCACCGCTTACAGAACCAGCAGTTAAAGGACGGCATGTATTGGGGGTGAGAAACATGCATGCCACAGACCAGACTACAGAGAAAAAGAGCCTTTGCCAAGCAGAGGGGGAACTGGAAAACTGAAAATCCTGTCTCTTCTCTAGGGTTGGGAGTTTAAAAACTCTGAAGGGTTTTCCTCCCTTAATTCAGCTGGTCAGTTTGAAAAAAGCTAGGGTGGTTGATGGCCCAGACTGTGGTGGTATGACATATCTTGAGCGTGTCTTGAACTTGTCGACCCAGTCCATCAGCAGGAGACCTGCTAGTGGGAGACAAAAGCCTACAGAGCCCTTGTTTTTTTTCTTTTCGGTTTTTCAAGACAGGTTTTTCAGTATGTAGCCTTGGCTATCCTAGAACTTACTATGTAGATCTGGCTGGCCTCGAACTCAGACATCCCCTAGCCTCTGCCTCCTGAGTGCTGAGGTTAAAGGCGTGCACCACCATTGCCTGGCCAGATTACTTGTTTTAAGGTGCCGGTCTTTTGTCTCAAGTAAGAAAAGTGAGGAAGAAGCTAGCCACCTTGGAAATTCGACCCCTTTATTACCTAGTCATGACCCCTATCCCTATCTCTCTGGGTTCCTAACTATCTAACTCCTACTCTCTCAGGATAAAATAATACATAATAGTGAAGGAGAACAAAATAAATCCAGAGATGCAAAGTCAGTATTTGTTCCCTGGTCCAGAAGGAGCTGGAAAAGCTGCCTTTCCTGCAGCCTGGTCTTTCGCAGCTGACTTGGTGTTGGGAGCAGCCATTCTCTCTGAAGTCAAAACAGGTTGAACCAGAAATGGCTGTTTCCAGGCTGAGCCCAGTTCTGCCTTTCCTAACAGGGTGGGTGGTGCTGTACTAAATTCCTGTGAGTACTTTTCAATACGTAGGCCTGCAGAGGCAAAGAGTGAGGCGCCATCTTCTAGCTTCTCCAGCGGCATCCTTGTGAAGGCCTAGACTTAACTTGACAGGCTCAGGAATGTGCCATGATAACTCGAATGGATACAGAGCAGTTATCCTCTGGCAGACATCCTGTCTATGTTTAAAGGAAAGCTTAACAGGATCCTGTCTGTGGTTTATGGCCCTTGGAGATATCTAGTAATCCTGTTCAGCAGTCCAGATAATCTTGTTCAGCGGGTTGTGGTTCCCCGCCAAAAGTCTAGACCAATAGTTTCAAAAAGTCACCTTGCCCCTTCTACCCAATCCCAAGTTGCCAATTCCCGGCTTGTGGTTTTTCTCTATAAAAACCCTCTACGTAGACCTGGGCTCGTGGCCGCCGCCGCCACATTTCCTTCCATCTGCCGTGGAACCTGAATAAAAGCACCCTTATGTGCTTGTATCGGAAACCGGCTCCTTGGTGGTCTCTGTGGGTTCCACGAAACGGGTGCAACATCCTGAGCCTGAAACGGGTGCAACATCCTGAGCCTGAGCACCCCACAGTAGGATGCCAGTCCGTTGCTTTTAACTGGTGACTGTGATTCTCCCCATTTTAAAGAAATTACTAATAAAGACTTATTATTGGCATTTTGCCCATTTCCCATATAGCTCCTATCTTGGTTTTGTCACTCCTGGACCTCACTGTTCCTTCCGGTAATCCTACCAGTCGAGAATAAGACCGCTAGCTACCACAGTTTAAAGCCAAATCTGAAGCCAGCTGTAATTAAATACTGGCCAGGTGGATGGCCTCTCTGGCCAGGTTCGTCTCTGGTTTCCGGGAAAATGGCCCTGAGTCGTGGTTTGCAGGGGCTTAAAGTATTTCCTACAGGTCCAACCAGGGGCAAGCACACATCCTGGCTTCCTAAACCTCCCCTCCACGTGTGATCAAGAACATCTGGTGCAGATGGGTCGAACTTGTTGAGGGGAGTGAAAACATGGTTTGATCTGGAACAGACCCAAGCAGACCCCATGCATGCTGCCTCAGACTCTGTGAGTTCCTACAGCATGGCTTTTCTTCAACACATTAAAAATAAAGTTAAAAAGCCGTGCGTGGTGGCTCGCGCCTTTAACCCCAGCACCCAGGAGGCAGAGGTAGGCAGATAGATCTCTGAGTTCCAGGACAGCCTGGTCTACAGAGTGAGTTCCAAGACAGCTTTAGTTTCAGCAGGGAGGCAGAGGCAGGCAACTCTCCGAGTTCAAGGCCATCTTGTTCTACAGAGTTCCAGGACAGATCATCTGCAAAAGGCTTCTAGTTAGGGGTTTTTTATGGGATTCCTGAACTTGCAAATGAATGAGTCTCTGATACTTATGCCTTCTCTCGGGCTCTTTTTTTCTCTTTGATGTCACAATTCCGATGGAACAGGTTTTGTTTAATCTTATTATATTTTTGTTGTATTTTATTATTATCCCTTAGAAGTCTGTTTGTCTTCTAATAAAAGACAGAAAGGGAGCAGATCTGGATGGGAGGGGAAGTGGAGAGGAACTGGGAGTAGAGAGAGGGGAAATTGTAAGCAGGATATATTACGTGAGGGGAAAAAAATCTATGTTCAATAAAAGAGAGGAAAAGTTAAAAAAGAATAGCCATGTTATTTTTCACAGCTGATCAATGCACAAGACTTCCCATTTCTCTACATCTACACCAAAACTTATTTCATGATTTACATATACACACATATTTATACAAATAAAAACGTTTTATTTTATGTGTGTATGCATTTTGCTTACATGTATTTCTGTGCATCACATGCCTGCTGTGCCCATGGAGGCAGAAGAAGGAATTAGATCTCCCAGAACTAGAATTACCTTACAGAAGATAGTAAGTTACCGTGGGGGTGCTGGGACTCAAACATGGGTTTTCTTCAAGAGCAGTTAGTGCTCTTAACTGCTGAACCATCTTTCGAGTCACCCAGAACAACATTTTGATGAGTGGCAGGCTTCACATACAAGTACAGTCCCCAAGATTATAATGAAGCTAAATGACTCCACAGCTGCATTGCCTGTCCCTATATTACCCACCACAGCTGTATAACCCATGCTTTTGTAGTGATCCTGATGTAAAAACCTTCTGCACTGCTATTCACATACAAGTAAAACATACAAAATTGTCTACAGCACATAATACTTGATAAGGATAATAAACTGTTGACAACAAAGATATAAAATGTTACCAGTTTTATTTATTTTAATTTTATGTACATTGATGTTTTGCCTGCATGTATTGTTGATGTGAGGGTGTTGGATCCCCTAGAACTGAAGTTACAGACAGTTGTGAGCTGCCATGTGGACGCTGGGAATTGAACCCAGGTTCTCTGGAAGAGGAGCCATTGCTCTTAACCACTGAGCCATCTCTCCAGCCCCCTGGTTTATTTATTTAGTACACTATAGGTTTTTGTTTTGAATTTATCACATTTATTTATTTTGTGTATGTTTGTACACACGTGCCACGGAACATGTGTGGAAGCCAAAGGACAACTCTCAGGAGTTGTTTCTCAGATTCTACCATGTAGATGCCTGGGACTGAGCTCAAGTTGTTAGACTGGGTGGCCAGCACTGTTATCAGCTGAGCCATCACCCCAGGACTGTACTTTTTGCTTTAAGAGATAAACTTGGCTGTTTGACTTTGCTTTGTTTTTGGTTTTGTTTTTTTTTTTGTTTTTTTTTTTTGGTTTTTCGAGATAGGGTTTCTCTGTGTAGCCTTGTGCCTTTCCTGGATCTCACTCTGGGCCTCAAACTCACAAAGATCTGCCTGCCTCTGCCTCCCGAGTGCTGGGATTAAAGGCGTGCACCACCACTGCCCGGCCTTGTATATATATATATATATATATATATATATATATATATATATATATATATTTTTAGATTAATTTATTTATTATGTATACAGCATATGTGACTACAGGCCAGAAGAGGGCACCAGATCTCATTACAGATGGTTGTGAGACACCATGTGGGTGCTGGGAATTGAACTCAGGACCTCTGGAAGAGCAGTCAGTGCTCTTAACCTCTGAGCCATCTCTCCAGCCCATATATATATATATATATATATATATATATATATATATATATATATATATATATATATATTTTTTTTTTTTTTTTACAGTGCTGAGAATTGAACTAGAGGCCTCACAAATGCTAGGCAAGTTCTCTAACACTGAGTAGTCCTTCTCAGCCTATATACTGTACTTTTTCTTTCTCTTCCTCATCCTCTTCTTTTTTTTTTTTTTTTTTTAAGACAACCAGACTTTATTGACCTTTACAAAGTTAATGTGGCAACCCAAAATTGCCAACAAAACATTAGGATTAAAATTGACTTTAACATTAGGATTAAAAGTTGACAATGGGAGTTGGGGAGGTGGCTCAGTATAACAGGACCCTGGTTCAATTCCCAGCACCAACATCCAGGAGATCTGATGTCTTTGTCTGGATTCTGGGTGCTCGTGCTGCAGACATACACATAAAATAAATTTTAAAAGTTTAACTCTGGCTGAGACTCAGTTCTTCAGTGTTCTCACTCAAACCCTAAGAAGCCTGGAGTTTCCACTGTAGCTAGAATTTGCATTGGCTATCCCATCTCATGTATGGACAGTAAGTGAACCCTTAGGTCTAGAACAAGAATGAAACCTTCTTGAGGAACAGAGGCCTGTGAATTGTGCTCACAGGGATTCTGCTTCTTCTTATTCTGTATTTTTTATTATTGTTTCATAGTTTTTAGAAAGGATCTCATTAAGTAGATCTGACTGGCCTTGAATTTATAGCAATCCTCCTGCCTCACCCACCCAAGTACTAGAATTTCGGGCAACTGCCACCTATGATACACAATATTGTTATTTTAGATTATATTTGTTTCTATGTATATATGAAAAAGGCTTACTGAACCAGGCATGGTGGCTCACACCTATAATCTTAGCATTCTAGAGGCAGAGGCAGGTGGATCTCTGTGAGTGGCAAACCAGCATGTTCTACAAAGTGAGTTCCAGATCAGCCTGGGCTACATGGTGAGAACCCCTTCCAAAAAAAATAAAAATATAACAAAGCTTGCCATAAAAGTATGTGCAGTATTGCACCAACAGCTACCTCAGACATCTTGCCTTTACTGGTGCTTCCTGGTTGTATCAAGAGTCTTTAGTCTGTCACAGTGATAGACATTTAGGACACAGAAAAAAAGGATCCCAAGTTTGTGTACCTAATGACTTTTATTTTATTTTATTTTATTTATTTTTTTAGGCAGGGTTTCTCTGTGTAGCTTTTGGAGCCTTTCCTGGAACTCACTCTGTAGCCTAGGCTGACCTCAAACTCACTGAGATCCACCTGCCTCTGCCTCCCGTGTTCTGGGATTAAAAGTGTGCACTGCCACTGCCCGGTGTACCTAATGACTTTGATGCCAGCCTGTGCTACGTAAGAACTTGTCTCAAAAAATATACATAAATAGGTAAAGTGGAGTCCTCATGAAGTTATTGAATTATACATTGTAGGTTTTTATTTTAATTTTGTATATATTGGGGGAAGGGTTGTGGTGGATACATTCATGTAAGTGTGGGTACCAGGGAGACCAGAAGAGGGTATTGGATCCCCTGGAGCTGGAGATACAAGTTGTTGTGAGCTTTCCAATATGGTTAGATATAATTACTGGAAACCAAATTTAGAACTAAATTTAGGTTCTCTACAAGGGCAGTAATTTGCTCTTAACCACTGAGCCATCTTTCCAGCTCCTCTTCCCATGTGGGGTTAAATGTGCTCTATGATGTTCAAACAATGACAATATCACTTGACTATGCATATCTCTGAACGTATCTCTGTAGTGTAGCTGTTTCCTCCAATTGGACATAACCTAATTTGCAGCTGTTATAACTCACATGTGATATGGACTATTAAACTTCTCTCCTGAAGATGGGGTGGAGGTGTGGCTCATGAGACACCAAGGAGGCCTTCAACAGATCCTCTCTCCACTGGGGTGTGGATTCTCCATTGGTACACACTGTTGCAGAAGTCAGTCATGATCCAGGTACAGGAGAAAAGCCAAATTAATTAAGGGACTATTCTATTACTAATCTCAACTCTTTGATTCTATTCTGATTCTTTAAACTTTTCTTAAAGTATAAATTTTATATCAAAATTTACAACATTAATATATATATAGATATATATATACATTTTAAACTTTGTTAAGATATGAATGGTCATAAAGAGTACTAACTAATTCTAGACAAAAGGCTTCAGTTAGCTGCATATATATGTCTTTGTGTTCCAGTCTCTTATCAGTTTTCTGCAGGAAATCACGGCCAGGCCTAACATCAACTGAAGTCTCCAGGAAGAAGATGGGGCCCCACAACAACAACAATTCCACGTGGACAATAATAATATCACTAAGCTGACAAACATCATCTACAGATCAGCTTTGAACTACAAAGTGCTCAGAGCAATTTTGAGATGACTAGCTGAGATGATCCAGTCTCAAAGACTACTTGAATAAGGACTTGAGATAAACCCTGAACTTTGGCATTATACACAGACTGGATAATAACGAAGGATATAGTTACCTTTCCTAGAATTTGACAATTAACCTAAAATTTTTCTTTCAGGATAAAGATAACTTCGCCCATACCCAGCAGGAAGCAATTTTAAGAATATGACGCCCACATTCCCAAAGAGGTGGTGTGGGGTGGGTGGTGTTTTTGGTCTTTTTAATGGGTTTTGGGTCTGGGATAATTTTCATTGTTTAGGGGGGTTGGTTACAAGTTGTTGTCAAGGGTTAGGAAAAAGGCTAAGCAAAGGGGATTAGATTTAAGGTTCTTGTTTAAGAAAGAAAAGAAAGAAAGAAAGAGAAAGAAAGAAAGAAAGAAAGAAAGAAAGAAAGAAAGAAAGAAAGAAAGAGAAAAGAAGAAAAACTACTAGTTTTAAATACTTTACATTGGATTGGATTGTTTTATAGTGTATACAAATTATATATATTGAAATTGATATTGTTAGAAAATACTATATGTATATTTCTAATTGTACTTATACCGTTCATTTAACAATGTAATGCAATTTTCTGATCCTTGAATGTTATTATTACCAACTATTAGGATATAAAGAAATGAAAGTTAGTAGTTAGACATTACAATAGAACTTGTAGTCATATTAGCTATGTTTTAAAAATTGAGCAGATATATTTTAGATAGACAGGTCATCTTCAAACCCTTCAGAGATCTACAGAATATGGCATTTAAAATGTTTTAATAACTTAGAAAATTTTTCTTTTTTGAGACATGTCGGCTCCTGGCAGTACCAATCTACTTCAGAGAAAATATGGGCATTGAAGAAACTGCATATAGAGTTAACTTTCATTGTGGCAAAAGTTAGCCACTGGACAATAAAGTATCCTCGAATCAACAGGACAAAATGGACAGACAGGACACGAAAAAAAGAACTACTGATTCTTGCCAAAACAGTGTGGTTATGACTTTATCAAAAGGCATCTTCTGAGGCCAGGACAATATGGCACCATCCCTGAAGTGGCCTTTGCAATCCAGAAAAGGTCCCAGTGCCCTTTTCTTCGAAGGCAGCTGAACAGGCAGTGGGCCGATGGCTTCTGATGTGCAATGGAACAGCAGCTGAAACAGTTATTCTTGAAGAGTAACTAAGCTCATGCCTCTCAATAGTAGATTGGCATTTAATAGAGGGATGTGGAGAAGAAGGGGATGCTGAGATGAAGCCATATATACACAGCCAAGAAGAATGGACAGCTGAATTCAAAAACCGTCAACAATTTCCAGAATTTAAAATCCTGAATCATGACAGGACACTAGTGGAATTCAGATGTTTCTGGTACATGGACTGCTCTCACCCACTGTGAGGTTTGAACTGTTGACCTTGTGTATATCCTACTTCACAAATGAGTCTGTCAGATACGCTAAGCCTATAGGCTGAAGATGATGCCCCAACACTGCAGAGAAATCTCAGATGACTGTCCAGGCAGCTGGCTGTTTCTGTCAACTCACAAATTTTTTGGAAGTTGCTTGCACTCACTTCCTGTTTTTATTTTTGTTAGCTAATATTATTTCCTTCTTGGGTCTCTGAAGGAGTTGAAGATTAGTTAGTTATAGTTGAAGATTAATTAGGATAGAAAGTGAATTAGATATATTTTGGATATACCAAAATAGGATAGATAATGAAATTCTTTTTTCTGAATTTGTCAAATACAAATGGACTAGACATTGTTTAGGTATTAATTAGTTATATATATTGTATATAGTTATTGTACTTTTGTATATAGTTTTTCTTTTGTTAAGTTATAACCTTTTGCTTTTTTTCTTTTTATTAAAATAGAAAAGGGGAAATATGGTGGTATTTTATTTGCACTGAAATGTGATTTTAATTGTATGTTAATAAATAAAGTTGCCCGGGTGTCAGAGGTATTAGCAAGCCATAGGAAAGCAGGGCAGTGGTGGCGTACGCTTATAATCCCAGCACTTGGTAGACAGAGCTAGGTAACTCTCTGTGTGTTCAAGGATACAGCCAGCATTGGAGACATACGCCTTTAAGACCTGGAGGGCTGTACTTACAGGCAGTGATGAGGCAGTCACGTGTTTGAGTTTACAACCAATGAGAAGACAGAACAGAAAGACTATATGAAGACAAACACACAGGCAGTAGGTCTCTTTTTGGAGAGGTAGTACCACCTCAGAAGCAAGGGTGAGATTTTAGCTCTGAACTCTGACCTCTTGGCTTTCTCTTTTACATTGTTCTGTGTTTCTTATTTAATAAGACAGTTGGTTACATCTACAGAACTTCCCAGTGGTACAACTGTCTCTGAATAGTAAGTAACCCAAGAAAACTCATTTGTTCGCCCACCTGGACATGGATGGGATGTTTTCCTTGTTGTGTTGGTACACACACACACACACACACACACACACACAAAGAGAGAGAATACATATAAAAACTCATCCTAGTGGCATAAGGTGGTATTTTTAAAAGATACTTTAAAGGCTAGCCTCGTCTACAAAGAGTTCTAGGACAGCAAGAGCTGTTACACAGAGAAACCCTGTCTCAAAAAAACAAAAAACACAACAAAAAACTGAATCAGTGTTTACTAGCATGCCTTATTTTGCTATGGGTCATCTTAACTCTCCTAAATGTGATTATTCATTTCTCCAAGTGATTATTTATATTTTCGAACACATACACACAGTTTTGCTTAACTCTAACTTCCTGGATTCTGTTTTGGATCTTGATTAAAATTCATGCTCACTGCAGTACAACTGGCCCTTGATATCCACAGGTTTTTGCATCTGTGGGTTCAACTAAACCAAATGGAAAGCAGAAAAAGAAATGCACCCGTCCAAAGTTTATACAGACTTTCCATGCTGTTATTCCCTAATCAACAGTATGGTAACTGTTTTCATAGCACTTATATTGTACTGGATGTTATAAGTCATTTAGAGATGATTCAAAGTACTTAGGTCAATGTGTGTAAGTGCAAAGCAAATACTCTGACATTTTTAGTTGAGGGCATGTAATGAGTTTTGTTCCACAAGTTAGGACCTGCATACTATCCCTCACAGACACCAAGGAACAAACGAGAGCCTGTGAAAATAAATTTATTTTTTTTTTTTTTTGGTTTTTTGAGACAGGGTTTCTCTGTGTAGCTTTGCGCCTTTCCTGGAGCTCACTTGGTAGCCCAGGCTGGCCTCGAACTCACAGAGATCCGCCTGGCTCTGCCTCCCGAGTGCTGGGATTAAAGGCGTGCGCCACCACCGCCCGGCGAAAATAAATTTATTTTTAAAAGTATTCTTTGGGGGCTGGAGGGGGTTCAGTGGTAAAGTGCAATCGATGCTCTTCCAGAGGACCTAAATTTGGTTCCCAGCATCCGATAATGACAGCTTACAATACCCGTAACTCCCACTCTAGGTGATCAGATGTCCTCTTTGGACCCATGGGTACCACATGCACATGCACATGGCCATAGACATAATTAAAAATAACATAACTCTTGGGGCTGGAGAGATGGCTCACTGATTAAGAGCACTGAAATCCTAGAGGACCTAAGTTCAATTCTAAGCACCCACATTAGGCAGCTCACAACGACCTGTAACACCAGCTCCAGAAGAGCTGACACCCTCTTTTGGCTTCTCTGGGCAGACACAAGCACACACACACACACACACACACACACACACACACACACACACACGCACACACGTGCACACACACATGAAAATAATTAGAAAAATAATATATTCTTTCAAAAATGCTGGGTATGGTAGCACACACCTTTAATCCCAGCACCTTGGAGGCAGATCTCTGTGAGTTCAAGACCAGCCTGGTCTACAGATGGAGTTCCAGGACAGTCAGGGCTACATAGTGAGAGCCTGTATAACAAAACTTAAAAAAAAAAAAAAACAGACGTGTTTATGTATTGTGTATGGGCATTTTGCCTGCACATGTGTCTGGACACCATAATTATGCAAGACTCCTAGAGGCCAGTAAAGGGTGTCAGGCCCTCTGGAACTATGTTATAGATGGTTTTGAGCTGCCATTTGGGTGCTGGGAATGGAAACTGAGTCCAATGCAAAAGCAACAGGTGCTTTTAACGGCTAAGCCATCTATCCATTCCCTAAAAAGAATTTGATTTTGTTTTCGAGACAGGGTTTCTCTGTGTAACAGCCCTGGCTCTCCTGGAACTCACTCTGTAGACCAGGCTGGCCTTGAACTCACTGCGATCCACCTGCCTTTCCTAAAGTTGTAATGATTGTAATTCTATCTTTCCCCCTCATCTTTTTTAGCTTGGTGTAATCCACTCACTTGTCAATTTAACAACTGGGAGTTTGAGGCAGGAATACCACAAGTTTTAGATCATCCTGGGCTGCATAGTGAGTGCTTGCCTCAAAAAACAAACCTTTTCCTCGGTCTTAGTCTGCCATTTAGACATGGTTGTCAAGATTTTTTTAGGGGTTTGTTTGTTTTTGAAACAAGGTCTCTTGATGTATCCTGGTTGTTCTGGAAAGGGATTTTCTTTTAATTACCCTGTCCTGAACTAAGTGTTTTCCATTCTGACTTGTATCCTTCACTCAATCTAGAAAACTCAGCAGCACTTTCTTATTCAATATTGCCTCACATCAACTCCAGTGTTCTTTCTGGAATGTCTAATAAACATCATCTCCAAAATTCTTTTCTACGCACTATCTTAAGTACTATCTTTTAATTTTTGTTAACACTTCAATATTTTATTGAGGAAAAAACATTTTATTTTTGAGACATGATCTCATTACTTTGAACAGGCTTGGCCTCAGTCTCCAGGGTCTGGGTTACCGGCACGTGCCACTGTGCATGGGGCTTACTGTAAAAATTTTACCATATACATTTTCCATTTATTTTTGTCTTTTTGACACAGAGTCTACAAAACCCTGGTAGGTCTTGAACTCACAATCTTTCTGCTCCACAGTCCCAAGTGCTAGCATTACAGACATGCACCATCACACACAGCTCCAAAAAGATTCTAAATGCAGGTTGCTAATGGAAAGTTTAATCTAACTTAGTTATATCATGCTGTCTCTGTAGTTTACTCTTACAGAATCTTTGTGACTTTTAAAAAGTTTTGTGATTTTGTTTTGTTTTTGAAACAAGTTCTCATTATGTAGCTCTGGTGAGCCTGGAACTCACCATGTAGACGAGGTTACCCTCAGACCCACAGAAATATGCCTGTCTCTGCTTACTGAGTGCTGCATATAAAGAAGTGTGCCACCATCCGACATTAAATTTATGAAAGTACCAATTATTAGTAATAAAAACTTTGTTCCAGATTTTCAAAACCCCATTATATTTTAAATGTTCCCCCCCCCCAATCTTTATTAAATTTTATCTGCTGCTGAGATTGCAAAGGAAATCGGGACATTAAGAGATGACTGGGTCATGAGCATTCTACCATTTTAGGTGGACGTATGGTGAAATCCTGGGAGTCAACTATCTATTGAAGGAGTGGCTTCATTATAAGAGTGAGTTTCTAGAGTGCTCTGTTCCCGCCCCCTTTATCTAGTACTTTGTATACTTCAAGAGTTGTTCACCAGATGTGACTCAGTGTTGACATTTCCAGCCTCTAAAACCATTAGCCAGGCAGTGGTGGTGCACGCCTTTGATCCCAGCACTCTGGAGTCTGGTGAGTTCCAAGATAGCCAAGGACACACAGAGAAACCCTGCCTTGAAAAACCAAATAAATAAATAAACAAATAAATAAAACCATTATCCAAAGAAACTCCTGAAGTTCTAATTCACTGCGTGTGGCACTCTGGTATAGCATCAAACTGACTGACGTACTCCCTGAACATGGCAGCATACTAAAGGGACAGTTGTCATTCTTGTCATTCCTAGGGAAAACATGCTGTAGGTTTCAATTATGAACAGTACTAGTGCTAAATCTTGTGGAGATGGGGCTTCAGAAAATACATTACTTGTAGCTACCAAACCTAACATTTAATCTCTCCAAATCTAAGGAGCCTTTGTGTATCAACTTAATGTACCTACAGCTTCGTATTTCCAATGCCTAACAGAAAAAAGGATGGTTATCATCTTCAGCAGCCATTGAAATGTTATAGCACATTTATTTCCAAACCGTCATTGAGGACTTAAAATGCTGATGTTGTGAATGTCCACGAAGTAAATGAAGCATCATGTAATAGGAAGACTTACTTAGCTTTCTCATTGATCCATGGACAAGAACATGATTTAGAAGGTTTATATGCTTGTCATTGAATAAATGTGCTTTTATCGTACATCAGAAGAGAAAGAAGTGGGGTGGACATGTGTTTAAACGTTGAAAATTTTTCAGTTTTTTTGTACATTTATATGCATGCATCTGAATGTGCCTGCATGGATGCACACACCTATGTGCGTAGCTAGGCCAGAAGAGGGCACACTGGCTCTCCAGGAACTGGAGTTGCTGGTAGCTGGACTGCCACATGGGGATGCAAATCCTGGTAGTCGCTAAAGCAGTTCGCACTCTTAACTGCAGAGCCTTCTCTCTACAGTCTTCCACCCCAGCTTGCTTTATGTGAGACAATGCCATGTATCCCAGGCCGGTCTTGAAGTGATCCTGCTACCTCTACCTCTTAAATGCTAGTGTTACAGGCATGTGTCGTGAGATTTGTTTTGAAATCATATCTAAGGCAAAACCAAAAAAGCAGTGGTGAAATGCTTACACTCCGAATACTCGGGAGGCAGAGGCAGGAAAAGTATCTAGAATTTGAGGCCAGACAATGCTAGTGAAACACTGTTGCAAAAGAAAAAAAAAAAAGTCACGTATTTTTGCACATAATATAGTAACTTGGCCTATCACCAACTTCTTCAATCCAACCTAAACAGCATCGGTTGTAATCCCTCAACAACTGCCAGGGCGAGGTGCATCTCCTAAGTCTCTACAGGGAGTCCTGGAAATCCGGCACCATGACATCCGCCGAAGACGTAGGTGTAGACGAGGAACAAAAGACCCTCGTGCCGCCCTCCCGCGGCTCCGCTCCGAACGCTCCCGGCGGGGCTCCCGGGCGAGGGTCGCTGCCCACGGGGCCGCGGCGGGCAGCAGGAGCCAAGGGCGCGCGGTGGCCCGAGGCCCCGTCAACGTAGAGGACGGGCGCTGAGCAGGCCCGGGAGCGCGCGCTCCGCCAGGCACCGACGGCCGATCCCGGACAGCCCGGGTCCCCGGGGCCTGAGCCCGCTAGGGGGCCCGCGGCTTCCGGCGGCAGCGCCTGGGCCCCGCACCGTCGTGTGGCCCTCGCCGCAACCTAGGCGCGCACGCCCTTGGCCGCCGAAGGCATGGCCGCTGGTGGAGCGCGGTCGGGGCTGTTCGGGGCCAAGTTCCCCGGCGCCCCGGGGTTCGGTTCCGATGGGCACCGAGTTCTCCCACCAGATCCCACAAAATGGAGGACGACGTCTCCTCCCGCCGCAGCCATGGCGGAGGTGGGGGACCGTTCCCACGGGCGAGGCACGGTGGAGGCGCCTGCACGGCGGCCAGCGCGCCGGTCCCCTGCAGCCGCGGCCCGGCCCGCCCCCTCGGCCCGCCGCAGACACTGCGCGGCTCGCCCGTCTCCCGGGCCTTTGGGGCCTGGACAGGGAGGACGCTGGGGCATCGAGGCCGCGTCTCTCCTCGGGGACCCCGAGTCGCGGGGGACCGCGGCGACCGTCTGGAGGCCAAGGCCCGGTGGCCCGGTCCGGGCCCCGCGGGAAGCCTCGACGAAGATGCCCCGGCCCGAGGCCGAGCGGCGATCGGCAGTACGGGCCTCGCCACTCGGGCTCTGACCCCGGCGGACCCGGCGAGTGGGGGCGGGGCGGGGCGGGGGCACCGAGGGAGGGAGGGAGGGCGGGCTAAGCCCGAGGCTGGCGGCAGGGGGGAGGGAACAGCAGGCTCGAGGGCGTGGCCCGCGTTTGACGGACAGCCGCTCTGACTACCTCACCGAGGAGGGCCTTGAAAGAAAGCCGACGGAGCCAATGGGCATGCCCGAGGCGTTCGGGGCCGCCTTCGCCAGCAGCCAATGAGCGTGCGGAGGGCGGGGCCTCCCCGGGCTCCGCCGCGCCGCCGCCTCCTCTCCCTCCTCCTCCCCAGCGCTAAAGCCGGGACTGGACCGAGCGGAGTTGTGCGTGTCGCCGAAGGGGGGTGGGCCGGGGGAGGGGAGGTTCGTTCCGCGGAGCTGCAGCCAGAACCGGGTGAGGCTTTTCCCCGCTGTCTTTCCTGTCGAGGGCCGCGGAGAGTGGGGGTGGCTGAGAGCGGCGCAGCCTCGGGAGGAGGAGGCGGAGGCGGGCGAGGGCAGCTGGTCGGTGTCGCCACTGCTGCGTCGGGGCCTCGGGGTGCGCTGGGGGCCGCGCTCCTGTTCCGGCAGCTTCAGGTGCTGCCCGAGGGCTGAGGGAGCGCGGGCGCGGCCGGGTGGGCTGCGTGAGGCGGACGGCGGGGCGGGGGGCGCGGGGGACGCAGTGCGCGGGTGGCGGCTACCCGAGGTCGCGGGAGGTCTCGGGTGTTTTGTTTTCTGTACTGCGAGCGGGTGGGCGGGGCCCTCTGGCCCTCCCGCCTGGTGGCTGCACCCCCACCCGGTCTGCCCGACCGAGACCCCAAGTTTTCGGTGGTGAGGTGACCGCTTAAGGCCTGCGGCGTTTTCTCCTTTGCTCTTCTCCACCGCGCCGTGCAGCTTCTAGTCTTACGTGGGTTAATTTCTTATGGCTGACTTGGTGCCTGTCGCTGGCTACAGAGGCGTAGGAACCTTAAGTCCCAGCAAGTGCTTGCGCCAAATGGGACCCGTTATTGAACCGCTTTCTCCTTCTTGGTACTTTAGTGGAGGCGGTGACGCAGTGGGCTTTGGAGAAATAGGAATGAATCCCTTACTGGCTTTGAGGACCTATTTATCATTCTGCTACTCCTTATTCTGAATCTGGAAGGAGTAGATTGAGCTTGGTCTGCTGTAGTTTTTAATAATTGATTTTCTGTTTATTTGTGGTTAGGTTGCTAGAAAAGCTTGGGAATGAATTCACTTTGGTTAACTTCCTCCTCTAGTGTTCAGGGTTGATGCTACCTCCTCGCTATTGGTACTAAAGGGTTTTTTGTTTTGTTTTGTTTTTTACTCTTATTCTAGGACCTTCAAGCCAGTCTGGTGAAGCATTTGGCAGAAATAAGGAAAGCATCTCCATTGTGAGTCATTTTGCGTAGCTTTGCTGTTTAAACTTACTAGGATAGACTGTGTTCTATATGAGGTTTGCTTTGCTATTCTGTAGAAAAGTTGCAGCTTGAGTGTTCTCTGCTGGGAAAGCTGAGCCTGTGGAATCTGGGGAAGACACACCTGTGGGTCGCACTAACACTGCTGTTTTCTAGCATTCCTAAACGGGACTAAGCCCCAATTCATTAAAATGCTGTGCACATAACGTTTTTGTCCTCTTTTCCAATAGATACTTCTTTCTGTTGTATTTTTTGAACTACTAATAATTATTTAAAGTAAGCTTTAAAATAAATGCCTAAATAATTACTGAAAAATGTTTTAAGATTGAGGAAGAGCGAATTACAGGTTTTCCAGTTTTTGAAAGGTTTTATTTTTACATGCATAGGTGTTTGGCTGCCTGTATGCCTGTGTGCCACTTGGCTGCAGTGTTCAAGGAAACCAGAAGAGGGCAATGGATCCTTTGGAACTAGACAGCAGGTTGTGAGCTGCCCTGGAGATGTGGGGACTTAAACCCTGATCCCTTGGAAGAACAGCCAGTTCTCTTAACCACTGAGCCATCTCTCCAGCCTCTGTGATTTCTTATATAGTACTTCTTAGACATATCTTTTTCATTTTTAAAAAATACTTAAGAGTATGTGTTGTCTTTGTGTTCTTGAGGAAGCCAGAAGAAGGTATTGGATCGGCTGGAGCTGGAGTTACAGGTATTTGTGAGTGGGATCAGTTGGGCACCGGAATCAGAACTCTTTGTCCTCTGCAAGAGCAGTGAATGCTCTTAACTGCTGAGCCATCTCTCCAGCCCCCCTCAGATGGACCCTTTTAAAGTTAGGACCCTGTCAGATCGTAGAATTCTCTGTCTAGCTTTTAAGAATGGAGATTGAACCGGGTGTAGTGGCGCAGGCCTTTAATCCTGGCACTCATGGGGCAGAGGCAGGAGGATCTATGAGTTTGATGGCAGCCTGTCTACAGATCAGGTTCCAGAACAGCCAGGGCTACATAGAAACCGTGTTGGGAAAGGGTGTTAGGGGAGTCGGGAAGGAGATTGGGGAGCTGGAGAGATGGCTCAGCAGTTAAAATCACTTGATAATCTTGCAGGGGCCTGGGTTTGAGTCCTGGCACTCAGCAATCTCTAACTCCAGTTCTAGGGGATTTGATGCCTCTTCTGACCGCCTCAGACTCCTGCATACACAGTGAGCTGGCACCAGGCACACACACAAAATTAAATAAACATTTAGAAAACTCATACACTTTAAAACAGTGGTTTCTGCCAGGTTGTGGTGACACACACCTTTAATCCTAGCATTTGGGAGGCAGAGGCAGGTGAATCTCTGAGTTCGAGGCCTCGTCTATGGAGCAAGTCCCAGCACAGCCAGGGCCACACAGAGAGACCCTGTCTCAAAAAAACCAAAAACAAAGAAACAGTGGTTTTGAAAGAGGTTTGCCAAAGGTGGTGTGACCCACACATTGCCACTGCTTTTAAAAGTTCAAAGCCTGGGGCTAGAGAAATGGCTCAGACATTAAGAACATTTGCACTTGAATCCTAGCACCCACATAGTGGTTTGCAGCCACCTTTGACCTATTGCAGGGAATCTGATGCCCTCTTCTGACCCTCAGGCACACTAGACATTCACGTGGTGTACATGCATGCAAGCAAAATACTCGGACATTGAATAACTCAAAAAAATTTTTTAAGTTCAAAGTCTCTTTAAAATAACCAACATCTCTTTAAAAATTGAAAATCTGCCGGGCGGTGGTGGCGCACGCCTTTAATCCCAGCACTCGGGAGGCAGAGCCAGGTGGATCTCTGTGAGTTCGAGGCCAGCCAGGACTACCAAGTGAGTCCCAGGAAAGGCGCAAAGCTACACAGAGAAACCCTGTCTCGAAAAACCAAAAAAAAAAAAAAAAAAAAAAAAATTGAAAATCTGGTGGCTGAAGAGTTCCCGTAGTGGTTAAGAGTAGTAGTAGGTTTGGTGGCTAGTGAGATGACTTAGTGGTTAAGAACACTGGCTGCTCTTCCAGAGAACCTGAGTTCAATTCCCAGCAACCACATGACAGTTCACAACTCTCTGTAACTCCAGTTCTAGGGGATCTGACACCCTTACACACAGACATACATGTATGCAAAAACACCAATGTATATATAATAAAAATAAATAATTTTTTAAAAAAGTAAAGGGATTGGGCATTTAGCTCAATGGTAGAGCTCTTACCTAGCAAGCCCAAGGCCCTGGGTTCAGTCCTGGGGGTTGGGGGAGAGGAGCAGTAGGTTCAGTTTCCAGCACTCACATGGTGGCTCAGGACTGTTTGTAACTCCAGTTCCAGGGAACTGGGCACCAGGCATCTTGGCAAAACTCCCATATACGTAAAATAATAATTTTTTTCAGTATTTAAAATTAAAAGTCCACCAAGTTTTCCAACTGGGTATTCCTATAAATAAAACTTAGTTACATGTTTATTATTCCAAGAGAGAAGAATCAGGCACAGATCAAAGCAAAACCAGAGTTCGACAGTGTAAATATAAATAGTTTAGTCTGACACCTGGGATTTGACTCAGGATCTTTGGGGCTCCAGAGAACTTTGCACATTGTGACTTGTCCGGCTCTGCTATCTGCACATACGAGGACTCAAGCCAGCTCCGCTTCACACCTGCATCTGTCTTGTTACCTCACAATCCTGGCCTCTCCAATATGCTGGGGTCTTGACTGTAACTAAGGCCACGTCTTCATCAGTGTCCCTCCTGGGTTCTCTTCAGGGATCTTTAACCTGCCTCATCAGCGTCTCTGTGACCTCTTGACTCCTCAGGGTCCGTCCATGCTGTCATTATCTCGAGTACTTTCACATATTACCAAGTTCCGCTGTCAGTTAAGATAGCCTTGACGCCTCTGAATCACAGCTTCTGTGTGCTGACCCTGAGGAAATACTTCACAGATTTCTTTTCTTGTTTGTATTTTGGAGGCAGTGTTTCTCTTTATAGCCCTGGCTGTCCTGGAACTCTCTGTAGACCAAGCTGGGCTCGACATCAGAGATCCGCCCGCCTCTGCCTCTCAAGTGCCCCAAAGGTGTGCACCACATACTTTGCAGATTTCATCTCAGTGGTGCTGGTCTCTTGTTAATCACAGCCAATTTGTTAGCCCCAGCTGACAAGAAGCTACAGATTGAAATATGTCAACACGACACGAGAATGGCACTGTCTGTCTTTGCTTCCCTCTGAAACTTTACAAGTCAGGCTTCTGTCAGTTGCATTTTTTCCTCACACTTTATCTTAAATTTAAAGTCCATCATAAGGGAGTTGGGGCAGGAACCTAAAGGCAGAAACTGAAGGTACTTGCTTAGTTGCTTCCCATTTACATCTGACTGTCTTCTGCAACCCAAGACCACCTGCCCCTGGTACCACCCACATTGGGCTGAGCCTTCCTACATTATTAAGCAACCAAGGAAATGCCCCACAGGCTTGCCTACATAGGCCAGATCTGATGGAGGATGTTTACCAATTTTGTTATTTTTTTTTTTTTAAATCTTTTCATAGAAAAGCACCACATAACAAAATTAAACCACCCGAAAGTCTAAAGCACTCAATGAAAACTTACTATTGAATGGAAATGAGGACATGACTGCTCTAAGGTGTGGTTGAGGAGAGTTTTTTTTTTTTTTTTTTTTTTTTTGTAGATATGAGGAGAGTGTAACCAGAGGCATCTGGAATACTCCAGAGCAGGGAGAGAGTAGTAGACTGAACATGGCCAGCAGAATGGACCGGACCACGGGGTTGGAAGGGAGCAAGAGGGCATGTGGCCAAAATGGCAAGGTTATATAGTAGTGAAAACCTGGTAGGGGGTGGAGTGTGGAAGCCCACGAGGTAGAGTTTAGGGTGGGGTCACAGGTACCCAGGTGCTGAGAGTCTGAGGTCTGCCGACATTTTAGTATGTACCATTTGTCCAGAGTTTTCTTTTGGACCTGACAAGTTGAGATGTAAAATTTGAAATAGTTGCCTATCCATTATACATTCAGAGAACTTTGGGTTGACTTTTTCATTTTATGGGTGGGTTTTTTTTGTTTTGTTTTGTTTTGGTTTTTTTTTTTTTTTTTTTTTTTTTGAGAGAGAGAGGTCTCTCTCTCTCTTTTTTTTTTAAATTAAGATTTATTATGTATACAGTGTCTGCCTGCACTCCAGAAGAGGGCACCAGATCTCATTATAGATGGTTATGAGCCACCATGTGGTTGCTGTAAATTGAACTCGGGACCTCTGGAAGAACAGCCAGTGCTCATAACCTCTGAACCATCTCCCCAGTCCCGAGACAAGGTCTCTTTATTTAGAGAGACCTGGCCGTGCTGGAACTTGCTAAATCAGTGGTTCTCAATCTTCCTAATGCTGTGACTCATTTCTTTTTCTTTTCGTTTTTTTTTTTTTTTTTTTTTTTTTTTTGTTGGTTTGTTTTGAGATGGCATCTCTGTAGTCCTGAAGCTCTCAATGTAGATCAGGCTGGCCTTGAACTCACAGAGACCATTTGCCTCTGCCTCCTGAGTGCTGGGATCAAAGAAGTGCACCACCACACCCATATCTGACTCATTTTTTAATGGCAATTTTCATTAGAGTTTTCCTTTTTAGCCTTTTAAAATACATATCATTTATCTATAGCCAAGTGGCATATCTTCATCAGTGTCCCTCCTGGGTTCTCTTCAGGGATCTTTGTATTGAAAAAATATTACCATTTATAGGTAAAACTTGTTGCAAAAATAAAATTAGAGAACTTTAACCCATCAAGATTTAAAATGTCTAGGACTGGAGATATAGCTCAGTTGTATAGTACTTACCTAGTGGGTGTAAGGTCCTAACCTGAGTCTTGGATTATACCAAGCTAAAATCTTGTTTTATGTCCATTTTGTTTACAGTCTAGAAAACTTAATTCAATGAGATGTATAAACTTGCTCAATATAACATAACTCAGTGGTCAAACAGTAACTTTTCTGTTTTGAACCATATTGAATGGTTTTATGTCAACTTGAAACAAACTAGAGCCATCAGTTAGTAGGGAATCATAATAAAGGAAATGTCTCTAAGAGGGGTGGTAGTGGTGCACCCCTTTAATCTCAGCACTTAGGAGGCAGAGGCAGGTGGATCTCTGAGTTCAATGCCAGCCTGGTCTACAGAGCATGTTCCAGGACAGTCAGTGCTACACAGAGAAAAACCAAAAAAAGACCTTTGTCGAACAAAAGGACTTAGGCTTCCTGATGGGGGAAAAACAAGAACAATTCTAAGAAAATTTCATTGTGGTATTGGGAGATTTATTTGGGAGAAAAACATTGACAGGACGAGAGAACTAGGAGTTGCAGTATTAGAGAGACTAGTCGTGAGAGCATCTGCTACGGTAATGTGTAAGGACCCTGAGTTGGTATTTAATGGAATTTTACTGTTTGGTTTGGTTTCATTTTTTTTTTTTTTTTTTTTTTTTTTTGAGTCAGGGTCTTTGTTTAGCTCTGACTGTCCTGGAACTTGCTATGTAGAGCAGTCTGGCCTAAACTTGGAGATTCTCTTAACTCCACCTCTGCCTCGGCCTCTCAAATGCTGAGCATTGGCTGCTCTTTCAGAGGTCCTGATCAATTCCCAGCAACCACATGGTGGATCAACCAACCATCTATAATAGGTTCTGATGCCCTCTTCGGGCCTGCAGGTATACATGCAGAGCACTCATACGTTAAAAAATACAACTAAATAAAACTAGAAAAAGAAAGAAACATTTTTTAAAAGGTGTGTGCTACCATGTGTGTGTATATATATAATAAATATATATTCGAGTTTATTTTTTAACTTGTGTGTCTTGTGTGGACATTGAAAGTTGTGGCTGCAGGTGTTTGTGGAGTCTGGCAGAGGGTGCCAGATCCCCTGGAGCTAGAGTTACATGCAGTTGTGAGCGTCTTGATACGAATGCTGGAAACCGAACTCAGGTCTTAAATAAGAGACACTCCGAACTGCCAAGTAATCTCTCCAGCCTAAATTTTGTTATTTTAAATTTAAAGAAATCTTAGGCACTTCTTTTTTTTTTTTTTTTTTTTTTTTTTTGGTTTTTCTAGACAGGTTTCTCTGTGTAGTTTTGGTGCCTGTCCTGGATCTGCTCTGTAAACCAGGCTGGCCTCAAACTCACAGAGATCTGCCTGGCTCTGCCTTCCTCATGCTGGGATTAAAGGCGTGTGCCACCACTGCCCGGCGAAGTTAGGCTGTTTTTGTTGTGAGTGGAGAGTAGCATAAAATGAGCACAATTACTGCTATCAAATTCTATAGTTTCCATCAAACTCCACAAAGAAGTAGAATTTAACATAGTGGTTAACAGGAAAACAGAATGAGTATCACAGGAATGGTTCTAAAAATTTTTATCAGCGCTGTTACTTCAGTAAAATTGAAATATCCTCTTTTCTGTCTCTTACAGAGTCTTTGTTGTGGATAAATAATTCGGTGAGAAGATTGGTGAGCTGTATGGACTCGTGCTTTACTAGGCTATTCAGCCATGGCAGCTCATCTCACAGATGTGGATTCTTCAGTCAGTGCATCTAGAAACTCACCTGTGGAAGATGATGATGTTGTGTTCGTTGAATCAATACAGCCTCCAGTTTGTGCTCCAGCAATAGCTGAGGAAAGAGACTTTGTATTTGCATCTTCAAAACATGAAAATCCACAAGGAAATTATTCCACAATTCCTTCTCCTTTAAAAGATTTGACTTCTCAGAAGGGAAGTATATCTGAAACAATTGTTATTGAGGATGAAGAGGACACAGAAACAGATGGAGGGGAGGAGAAAAATTCTACCAAGTTTACTGAATGGGGACCTCCTGGAAACAAAAATAGTACCAAAAATTTGGATTTCTTCGTTTCCAGTCTATCAAGAAGTAAGGTAAATTCAGGAGTGGGTATTAATTGTATCACTACAGAATTGACTGTAATAATACTAACGTTAACAACTTTAGAAGCAGGTGTAAGACCTGAATGCTAGGCGAGATAGGAGCTTAATGATTGATTGTACATCACTGTAGAGTACCAACTTGGTATATGTCAGTCAAGGATGTAGTGTTAATGTACAAACATACACCTCATCTTTAACTTCACAGACCAAGACTGGAGTAGGACCTTTTAATCCTGGTAGGATGGATGTAGCAGACACACTTCACAGTGGAAGATTTCCAGCACATTACAATCCTGGTAAGCAGTAAGTTCTATTGTTTGCTTTGTATTAAGTACATTGAGGTTTCTGTGTGAGTCTGTATGCACGTGCCTGGAGGCCGGAGTTCTCTTCCCCTGTTGGTCTCTGTCTTGTTTTTTGAAATAGTTTTGTTTTGTTTTGTTTTTCTAACTGACATTGAAGCTCACTCAGCTAGATTCGTTACCTGGCAAGCCCCAGGTCCCTTTTCTGTCTTCCCAGCACTGGGATTATAAATGCATGCTCTTTGTTTTTATCTTTCTAATCCTGGCCATCCTGGAACTCGCTCTAAGGACCAGATTGGCCTCAAACTCACAGAGACTTTTTTTTTTCCTATTTTAACCTTAAAAAGAAAATGTCTTTAAGGTTCTCACTCTGTAATCATGGCTGCCCTGAGACTCATTATGTAGATCAGGCTGGCCTCAGACTCACGGAGATCCTGAGTCTCCTGAGTGCAGGAGTCAAAAGTATGTGCCACCATTACTGGTTTAACTTTAAAAACAAAAGCTAGATTAAATACATTAAGAGTGAGTGAGTGTGCGCGCGCATGTGTGCACGTGTGCGCACGTGTTACAGCTTGTGTAGTGGACAGGAGGACAGCTTGCAGGGGTCAGTTCTCTCCTACCGTGTGGGATCTAAGGAGCCAGCTTGGGTTGTCCGGTGTGGCCACAAGTGATGTCACCGCTATACCACCTTATTAGCCTGCCATTTGTTTGCGTTGTTCTCTTCCAGTTGTTTGTTTTGTTTAGTTTCACGTGGATACTGGAGATAGCTCTCGGTCTTCAGGACTGCACAGTGGGAGAAGAAGCATGTTACTAGATAGGCCGTCTCCTCAGCTCCCATAGCTGTTCTTTTTAGAACTCACATCTGTTACATTCTATATCAAATAATTGATTGGCTTTCATATTAAATAATGTTACTTAATACGTTTGAAGTCTTTTGTGTCTGCAATTTGGAGAGGGAAATTTTTTTTAATCAAAAATAATTTAGGTCCTATCTGTTTTTAGGGCTGAATCAATGACTTTTGTGTGTGTGGGGGGTTGGAGACAGGGTTTCTCTGTGTAGCTTCGGAGCCTGTCCTGGATCTTGCTCTATAGACCAGGCTGGCCTCTTAAAGTCTTCTTAAATTTAGATATGTCCTAATATGTATTCTTATTTATTCCATGACTTTTGCTTATGTGTTTCATTTTTAAGATTCTTGGATCTCCCAGTCAGCATCATTTCCTCGTAACCAGAAACAACAAGGGGTGGATTCTTCATCACCAGTGGCCTCACTTCCTAAACAGATATTCCAGCCTTCTGCCCAACAACAACCCTCTAAACCAGTTAAAGTCACGTGTGCAAACTGCAAAAAACCTCTACAGAAGGGGCAGACAGTTTATCAACGAAAAGGATCAGCTCACCTCTTTTGTACAACTACCTGCCTTTCTTCATTCTCTTACAGACGTACTCAAAAGACACAGAATGTGACATGTAAAAAGTAAGCAGACCTCAACATTTCTCCCTGTGGTTTAATGGTCCAGTATAAATAAATCCTCTGGATATAACTGTAAGCTAGACTTATGGTAGAACTTACACTGTAGTATATTGTAGTTTTAACAGAAGAATGTATGTAGGTACAGAAGTATAGTATCCTCTCAGGTGCTATGTTTGTCTTTCCCTTTTTACGTGTGGATTTTGTTTGTTTTGATCTGTGAGTGTGTGTGTGTGTGTGTGTGTGTGTGTGTGTGTGTGTGTGTGTGTGTGTACACATGTACGCACACATTCAGAGAATAACCCACTAACGTTGGTCCTTTGCTTCTACAGTGTGGGTTGCAGGAATTGAACCTAGATCATCAAGCTTGACAGTGCCCTTTCTTTTTGGACCATCTCTCCAGGCCCACTACCAACATTCTTTCAGTTTTACTTTTATGGGGCTGGAGAGATGTCTCAGTGCTTGAGAGCACCGGCTGCTCTTGGTTTTTCCAGCACCCAGGTTAACTGCAGTTAACTCCAGTCCCAGGAAATCCGCCCTCTCCTGGCCCCTGTGGGTATTGGATTGATGTGGTAAACAGACATACATGCAGGCAAAATAACCATACACACAAAATAAAAATAAAGGGAAAAAATTGTGTGTGTGTTTGTGTGTAGGTGCACGTGAGTGCAGGTGGCCCGAAGCTCAGGTGCTGCATCACCCACAGCTGGGGTAAAAAGGTGATACCGAGCGGCCTCACACAGGCGAGGCACCAGGCTCGGGTTCTCTGTAAGAGCAGTAAATGCAACAAAGAGCCATCTGTTCAGCACCATTGGTTTGGTGTTTTCCAACCAGTGTTTTTTACAGGATTTATTTATGTGTATGGTTGTTTTGCCTGTGTTTGTGTAAGTATACACTGTGCTCTCAGAATTCTGAATAGGAAGCTGGGTTCACTGGAATTGATGGTTGTAAGCCACCATGTGTGTGCTAGGGACCAGCGCTGAGTCCTCTGCAAGCACTGCAGCCAGTGCTCTTTTGGGAGGGGGTTTTTCGAGAACAGGGTTCCTGTGTGTCCCTGGCTGTCCTGAGACTCGCTCTGTAGCCCAGGCTGGCCTCGAACTCACAGAGATCTGCCTGGCTCTGCCTCCTGAGGGCTGGGATCAAAGGTGTGCTCCGTCACGCCCAGCGCAGCCTGTGCCCTTAACCACTAAGCCATCTCTCTAGCCCCAGCTACTAGCATCTTTTAATCCTAGAATGCTGGGAACTTTAGTGCATTACTAGTGTTCCGAAAGAGTTTTCACTTGTATTATTTAGGAAATAGTGGAAGTAAAGCTGAGAGTGGATTTTAAAGTACAGTGATCTTAAGAAGTTCCTTTCCCCTTGTGTTTCAGAGATTCTCCTATGAAGACAACAACCATTATTCCTCCAGTGGAGTCAAGCAAGTCCTTACCAGAATTCCGTAATGCATCTCTGTCTCCCAATGAATGCTACCAGAGTCTCAGAAAAGAAACTTTTACTAAGTCAAGATGTATAATGTGTAATAAATTAGGAGAGGTCTGGCTCTTTATACTGCTACTATTTAGACTCCTAGGAATAATGCTGAATTTTAAGTACCAGTGTAAGCTCTGTATCTACATAATGTCCATATTCTAAATTGAAAGAACTACTAAGATGTTAGAATTCTCTTTATTAAAAAGATTTACTGCTTGCTGGGTGGTGGTGGTGGTGGTGCATGTCTTTAATTCTAGCACTTAGGAGGCAGAGGCAGGTGGATCCTCAATGAGTTTGAGGCCAGCCTGGTTTACAGAGTTCCAGGACAGGCAGAACTGTTACACAGAGAAACCCTGTCTCAAAAAAAAAAAAAAAAAAAAGACTTATTGCTGAGTCGGTGGTACACACCTTTAATCCTAGTAGGGACAGGCAAATCTCTTAATTTGAGACCAACCTGGTCTACATATAGTGAGTTCCAGGACAGCCAAGGCTATACAATAGTGAGACCTCTCTCCCAACCCTCAAACAATTTTTATATGGAGAGATAGATATACCCCAATTTCGTGGTGTAAAAAGTATGTCTGTTTCTGTGGAATTAGTTGTAGTAATTCAGTAATTTCAAGACAATGAAGGAATCAACAGATCTGCAAGAATATGTGGGACAAATAGTTTGATCCTGTTCAAGAGGAAGAGACAGACATTATTCAGGCAGTCCTTTGTTTTACATCGTCCTCAGTAACTAAATGTGATATCAATAACTTTGGGGGCATTTAAATCAAAGACAAATTTATTTCAGTTACAGCTTTAGAACCACCTCACTGCTAGACACACAGACACCATTCTAAGTATGGATAATGATTCCCTTCATCTGCCTCCTGAATATTGTAAGGAAGGATCCAAATACTGTAGGGCAGTAAATTATCTAATACTGTCTTAAGAAATTTTGTTTTCTTTTAGGTTCGCCATGAAATCAGTGTTAACAATATAACACATAAACTTTGTAGTAATAATTGCTTTAATGAATACAGATTGACTAATGGTCTAATAATGAACTGCTGTGAACAGTGTAGCAAGTATATGCCCAAGAATACTGGACACAAGGTCCTGATTACAGGTCAGCAAAAGAGATTCTGCTGCCAGAATTGTGTCAATGAATATGAAGAGGTAATGTATTGTTTCATTTGTTCCTCTGCTGTTATTTTATGTACATGGGTGTTCTTCCTGCAAGTTTGTCTGTGTATCACATCCTTGATGCCCTCAGAGGCCAGAAAAGAATTGGGTCCTCTGAAACTGGAATTACAGACAGATGTGAGCCACCATGTGATTTCTAGGAATCAAACCTAGATCCTCAGGAAGAGCAGCCAGTCCTCTTAACTGCTTAAGTAATTTCTCCAGCCCCTAATTCTTTTTTTTACTTGTGTGTACATGTGTTTGTGTGATGCAAGTGCTTGTAAGTGTAGGAGGACAACCTGGGGTGTCTGTCCTTGCCTTGTACCTTATTAGAGACATGATCTCATTATTTAATGTGTACACCAGGCTACCTGGCCTTCAAGCTTCTGGTGAGTCTTGATGCCATCTCCCATTGTGCTACAGGGGCACTCAGATTCACACGTATACCACCATGCTGAGCTTCTAAGTTTTAATACTTTCGATGAGGGCGCATACCTTTAATCCCAGCACTAGGGAGGCCCAACAAGTGGATCTCTGTGAGGTGGAGGCCACTTTCTTCTACCTAGCAAGTTAGACCATACAAAGCAAGACCTTGTCTCAGATATTATTAGTTTTTTCTTTAACAATTTCATAAATGAATATAATACATATATGTAATATCTTTTTATTACTCTCATTCCCTTATTTCCACCTTATCAGTGTCCCCTGCCCCTCCAAATTCCTTTCCTACATTCATGTTTGTATTAACTTTTCTGTTACCGTGACGAAACACCATGACTAAGGCAACTTACAGGGAAAAAGGGCTTACTTGGGGTTCACTATTCCAGAGGATAATAGTTCATGAGGGTGAAGTGGAGGCAGCTGGATCTGAGTGCTCACATCTGATTCACAAACAGGAAGCTGAGAGAAGACACTGAAAATGGCAGGAGTATTAAAACCTCAAAGCCTTCTTGCAGTGATGACTTCCTCCAGCAGGGCCACACCTCCTAATTGGACCCCAAACAGCCACTAACTAGGGACAACTATTCACATGCCTGAGACTTAGAGTGGTTATCTCATTCAAACCACCACAATGTCTTTGTTTGTTTTATAACTCACTGAGTTTTACTAGGTCTGCCTTTGTAACCATGTGTCTGGAACAGGACACCTAATGTTGTTCTGTGACTGCACATGCTCAAGAGAGCATACATCTACATACATATGTGCACATGTACATACACCACATATAAACACATGTAAAAAAATAACATGAGATTTGCACATAGGGTATTAATTGAAGAGAAGAAAGTAAGATGGGGAAATACATGTAATCAAAATAGGCCGCAGCTGTGTGTATCCAGATCTTGACTCGTTTCAAAGTAATCAGTAGCAGGTCTTCAGAGAAGAGCAGAGGACTTCCTTGGTATACACACAGTCCTAGGTTAAGTCCCTGATGGCACCCCCAACATCAACAAAGATTTTTTAATATTGTCATTAGTTGCTTATCACTGAATAATGTGTAGTCATAAAATATAAAGCTATTCTTCTTTTAATAGGGAGCTGGAAAATGGCTCAGTGGTAAAGAGTACTTGCTACTTTTCCAGAGGACTCAAGTTCAGTTCCCAGCACCCATGTCAGGTGGACACTATCTCCTGTAACTCAAGCACCAAGAGATCTGACATCTTGCACTACCCCCAACCCCATAAACAAAAACAAAAATTAAGAAAATACTTATTATATATAATATATACAAAATTCATAGTTATTCTAGTGTACGGGTAATGTATGTGTGTGAGTGCAGGCAAACACCATGACCCATGTGCACAGGTCAGAGGTCACTTTGTGAAGTCAGTTCCAGGGGTCAACTCAGGTCATCATGCTCACAAAGCAACTGCATTTACTGGCTGTGAAATTTCAGTGGCCCCAAAATCTAAATATACTCTTGATGTAAGCCAAGGATTTGGGGAATGTTTCTTCCTGCCAGTGATTTAGGGGTGCTGTTGGCATCTAGTGGATAGATACATGCTAGGTATGCTCTTCAACATCCTGTTTGTACATGACAGTCCCCAGGGCATCCTGTGATTGACATGTTGCTGGGTGATGTGAATGTGAATCGGTGAGAGGAAGGAAAGCTAAATTCCCATCTTCCTTATTGAGAAGTCTTGATACAGGTCTTTTGGTAAATGCCTTTAAAATCCCAGCACTCAGGAGGCAAAGGCAGGTGGCTCTTAGTGAGTTCAAAGCCAGCCTGGTTTGCATAGTGAGTTCCAGGACAGCCAGGACTTTGTAGATTAGACCCTGTCTCAAAAAGGGAGCAACAAAACAAGTCACTTGACGATTCTTATATTAGGAAAAATAATTAATAAATGATAATCCAAGATTTGTAAATGGATTGGTGTGTAGCTTGTAAGTGCTCACCTATCATACATAAAGTACCTCATAAACACTGGCATATAGGGACATTCCTATATTCCTGGCACTCAGGAGGTAGAAACTGGAGGATCAAAAGTCCAGGGTCAGGCCAGAGAGATGGCTCAGTGGATAAAGGCACTTGCCACCAAGTCTGACAACTTGAGTTCAATCCCATAGCCCACATGGGAGACAACTGAATGATCTGTGTACACACATCTACCCCAAATAAGAAAAGTTCAGGGGCTGGAGAGATGGCTCAGAGGTTAAGAGCACTGACTGCTCTTCCAGAGGTCCTGAGTTCAATTCCCAGCAACCATATGGTGGCTCACAACCATCTGTAATGAGATTTGGCACCCTCCTCTGTATACATAATAAATAAATAAATCTTTAAAAAAAAAAAAAAAGAAAGAAAGAAAAAAAAAAGAAAAGTTCAAAGTCAGCCTTGGCTATGGAACAAATTTGGGGCCAGCATTGGCTACATGAAAATCTGTTTTAAGAGCCCAGCAGTAGTAGTTCATGCCTCTAATCCCAGCACTTGAGAGGTAGAGGTAGGGGCATCTCTGAGTTCAGGACAGCCAGGACTACACAGAGAAACCCTATCTCAAAAAAAAAAAAAAAGGAAAATCTTTTAAAATGTCTTCCTTGTCTGCCATAATAAAATACTATTCTGCCATATATATAGTGCAAGGAAGAAGAGTCAATTTTGAGGCCAGCCTGGCATTTAGAGAGACCCTGTTTAAAAATTTAGTAAGTAAATGGCACTTTTCAATGTTTAAGGTTTTTATTTTTTAGATACATTTATTTTTACTTTGTGTATATGAGTGTTGCCTATGTGTATGGATGTGTACCATGTTCATGCCTGGTGCCCTTGGAGGTCAAAAGAGGTCATTGGATTCCTGGAACTGGAATTCCAGATAGTTGTGAGCCACCATGTTGGTGCTGGGAATCAAACACTAGGTCCTCTGAAAGAACAGTGAGTGCTCTTAAGTACTGAGTCCTCTCCCAAACCCCCAAGTGGTTTTATTTTTAATTGTATGTGTGTGTGATTGTGTGCGTGTGATTGCAGTTCCCCACGGAGGTCAGAAGAAAGCATCAAATCCCCTGGAGCTTGAGTTGCACACATTAATGCTGGGAACAGAACTTAGGTCCTCTTCAAAAACAATACACACTGTATTGCTGAGTGACTACTTATTTTGTTTTTTTTTTTTGAGACAGGGTCGCTAGTCCAGGCTGGCTTCAAACTAGCTGTACTGCTGGGGATATTTCTGATCTGCCAGTATCTCCACCATCCCAGAATTACAGGCATCTGTCACCACACCTTTTATGTGATGCTAAGTATCAAACCCAGAGCTTTGTAAGTGCTCAGTAATCATTCTATAAAATAAATTCAACCTCAGCCCATGAAGGAAGGAAAATGGTGTTTTAAGTCCTCACTTTAATCCACAAGTACTTTTTTTCTATAATGGATTTGAAAAGTAATTATAAAATAAAATGCCATGTGTGGTCATGGTGGCACACCTTTAATCCTAGCACTTGTGATGTCTGTGAGTTTGAGGTGAGCTGGAACTACACAGTGATACCCCTCTCAAAAATACATTAATAGGGCCAGGCATGGTGGCGCACGCCTTTAATTCAGCACTCTGAAGGCAGAGGCAGGTGGATCTCTGAGCTCAAGGCCAGCCTGGTTACAAAGAGAGTTCCAGGACAGCCAAGGCTGTTATACAGAGTAACCCTGTCTCAAAAAAAAAAAAAAAAATAGCAGAGTAGTGGTGGCACATGCCTTTAATCCCAGCACTCAGGAGGCAGAGGCAAGCAGATCTCTGTGGGTTTGAGGCCAGCCTGGGCTACAGAGTGAGTTCCATGAAAGACACAGAGCTATTCAAAGAAACCTTGTCTTGAAAAATCAAATAAATAAGTAAATAAATGAAGATTACTTGACAGTGTATTGGGAATTATGAAGTAGAGATCTTTGTTATGTGTTTGTACTTCTGTACATGTGTAAAAAGGATTATGGCACTTTTACAATTAAAACTAATTGCTTTTGAGGGGCTGGGGAGGTGGCTCAGAGGTTTAGAGTACTTGTTCTTGCAGAGGAACCAGATTTGATTCCCAGCACCCATATGTTGGGTCACACCCATCCATGTTTCCAGTTCTAGGGGATCCGATTCTGGCCTCTATGGGTACCAGGCATGCACATATTCATACATGGAGGCAAAATACTCTATTAAAAAAAAGAAAAGAGTTGGGCGTGCTGGACATGTTTAATCACGGCAGAGGCAGGCAGATCACTGCAAGTTGGAGGCCCTCCTGATATACATAGATTGAAGACAGCCAGGCCACATAGTGACATCCTGCCTTGAAGGAGTGGGGGCACACATATATATAATTTATTTATTGAGACAGGGTTTCTTCGTGTAGCCCTGCCTGTCCTGGAACTCGCTCTGTAGACCAGGCTGGCCTTGAACTCAGATCTGCCTGCCTCTGCCTCCCTGAGTGCTGAGATGAAGGGATGTGCCACTATGCCCAACTTTAGAGACATTTTCTTAATTGAGGTTCCTTCCTCTCGGGTTACTTTAGCTTGTGTTAAGTTGGCATAAAACTAGCTAGCACCTGGCCTGCCTCTTTTTTTTTTTTTTTTTTTTAAGATTCATGTATTATGTATACAGTGTTCTGCCTGCATGTCTGCCTAAAGGGTAGAAGAGGGCGCCAGATCTCATTACAGATGGTTGTGAGCCACCATGTGGTTGCTGGGAATTGAACTCAGGACCTCTGGAAGAACAGCCAGTGCTCTTTAACAGCTGAGCTATTTCTCAGCCCCCTCTTTTTGTTTGTTTGTTTGTGTGTTTAGAAAAAGTCTTACTATGTATCTCTGGCTAGCCTGGAATTCTGTGTGAACCAAACCAAGCTGACAACTGCCTGCCTCTGCTCCTAAGTGCTGAGATTTAAGGTGTTTACTGCCTTTACCAGTTTATACTTGGTTTCTTGGTTTTTTTTTTTTTTGTTTTTTTGTTTGTTTGTTTGTTTGTTTTCTGAGACATGGTTTCTCTGTGTAGCCCTGGCTGTCCTGGAAACCACTTTGTAGACCATGCTGGCCTTGAACTCAAGATCCACCTACCTCTGCCTCATGAGTGCTGGGATTAAAGGTGTGCGCCACCACTGCCCAGCTTTATACTTAGTTTTTTATTGTTATTTGAATTGATCTCATTGAATGGTTGTGTGAACATGACGTTTATCTTAGCTATATACCTTGTCTGTATGGATCATATGTTTACAATGTCACATGAACTGCCAAACTGCTTTCCCAATTCAGTGCACATTGTTAAATTTTCCACCAGAGCTTTAGCCAAAGTCCTGTGTCACTATCTAATCATTGTCAGAGTATGAGTACTTTGCTTCATGTATGTATGTACACTGAGTGCATTCCTTGGTGTGCCTTATTTCTTTGATAGCTAACAGTGAGCCATTGCCTGGTTTTATTTCTGTTACTTCAGTTTTTAAAATGCCAATAAAATTGTAATCTCTATTTCTTGACAGATAATGGAAAAAAGATCAAAATTATTACTTTTACAAAACAGAAAAAGGAATGCTACCAGAGAAGAAAATGAAAGAAAATTACTTGAATCAAGCACACTTTCAGAAAAAATAGAAATACCAGAAAAAAAGGGAAAGAGCTCAGAGGTAATAAAAGTTGCAGCAGAATGTAGCCTAGATGCGTCACGGAAGGAGCAGCATGGGAACTCGCCTCCTGAGACAGCCATGCCTGATACATTGCAGGAGCAACCGGGAGACAGACGCTCGGAAGACCCCGCTGTGTCAGCTGTACTCTCTTCAGATCCAGGCTCGTGGCCCCGGATTTTGAATATGAAACAGCGTGATAGTCTTGTCAAAAATGATCCACCTCAACTAAGAAATTTCAATTTTCCAAAAGACAACACAGGGAGGAAGTTTTCGGAAGCGTACTACACACGGATTCTTCCGAGCGGTGAGAAGACCACCAGATCCTGGCTTCTCTACTCAGCCTCCAAAGACTCGGTGTTTTGTCTGTATTGCAGACTCTTTGGAGAAGGGAAGAATCAACTGAAAAATGAGAATGGGTGCAAAGATTGGCAGCATCTGTCACATATTCTCGGGAAACATGAGGAAAGTGAAATGCACATCAACAACAGTGTTAAGTATTCCAAATTAAAATCTAACTTGAATAGTAAAACCGATGAAGCTGATATAGAGCGTAGATTTTATGAGGATGGGGAAAATGGTGTGCTGCTGTTGTACACATAATGTCCTGTCTGCTCTAGACATCACAGGGTCTGCATTACACAGGAAAGTTTTGTACCAGGAGACAGTACCATTACATTGTGGTACTCTTAAGTGGAGGAACTTACGGAAGTTTGTTACCACTATGTCTAATAGCAAATAAATAGTAAAAATATTCCTGTTTCAAATTGAAAAGCCATTGGAGTAAATAATGATTCTTGCAGATTTTATTAAAGGCAGTTTGAGTTCTATCACTATGGGGGTTCTCACCTTGTAAAGTTGTTCTTAGAGGACTTCCACTTAATGGCCTGAGAGCCAGAAAAGACAAGATACATTGTAGAATAAGCATTTTTTTTTTAACATTGTTAAAATATATTCAGGTTGGGCAGGGTTGGCACATCCCTTTTATCCCAGCTCTCGGGAGACAGAGGCAGGTGGGTCTCTGTGAGTTCAAGGCCAGCCTGGTCTACAGAGTGAGTTCCAGGACAGCCAGGGATACAAAAAAAAATCCCTGTCTTGATAAACCAAAAAAGAAAATATATTCAAACAGCTTAAGAACTGAATAGGATCAGAAGCTACAGCTGTTTGCTATTAAACCAAATTCTTGTGTTGTCTTTCTTTAAAACATTTTTTTTCTATTTGCACAAATCAGTTCATTTGTTACAGTAAATAAAGGTATTTTGAATTTTATTGGCTTTTTATTTTTGTTTTCAGTTTAATGTGTAAATGTTTTAGCTTTTCTTAAATAAGAATTTTAATTACTAAGAATATATTGCTATTTTTCTGTTAGTATGACTATAAGAGACATTAAAAACGTGTGTAGACAGGTGGTGGTGCATGCCTTTAATCTCAGCACTTGGGAGGCAAAGACAGATGGATCTGAGTTCAAGGCCAGTCTGGTCTACAGAGCAAGTTCAGGACAGCTAAGGCTACACAATGAAACCTGTCTCAAAAAAAAAAAAAAAAAGTGTGTGTGTATGTGTGTGTGTGTGTATTTAACTTTCAGTGTTGTACTTTTCCCTGTGAAAGTATAATCCATGTGTGAAATTTGAGAAACTATGAATCTAAACAATTTTTTTCAGACTTAATTCACTGTGTTTTTTTCCTTGTTTGTATAAAAACCTTTATGTGGTAGCCACAGCTAGAGCTTGGGACAGAGACTCTGGTGTGGGTTTTCACAAGATGGTCAATGAATATCTCCTGATAAGGAGACTTGGTGAATGAACAGTCTCTTTCCAGAGGTTGGGGGTAGGTCTTGGAGAGGGCATCAAAGGTGGCCTTGGCAAAGTTGCCCAGGGTGGCAGTGCAGCCCCTGGCTGATGTTAGGCAGTCAATACCAGCCAGTAGCAGCAGCTTCTTGGGCACAGGAACAGAGACAGTGCTAGTGCCTGTGGGGGCAGGGATGCGACACACCAGCATGGAGCCGCAGCAGCCGATTGCCTTGCGTGGAACAGTGTGGGCCTTGAAAATCTTGTTCCCACCTTAGTCTCTCTGCACAGGGACAGTGGAAGGCTTGGCCAAGATGATGGCCCCTCAGATGGCAGTGACTACCTTCTTGGAGCACTTAACACCAAGACCAGCATGACGATTGTAGTCCCCAATATTAACAGAAGCCTTGAACCTGTTCTACTGGCCAGCCTGAGTCTGCTTCTGCACTGAAATCTTTAGAACATCATCAGGGATGAGCCCAGGAAGAAACGTCAGTAATCTGAAATTCCTTAATGGGCAGGGAGAACAAGTAGGTCTCCCAGGACTTGTCTAGTAAGCTTTCTCATTGGGACTGCCAGCCCACAGATAATGACATGGAGACTTACTATTAATTATGAAAGCCTGGCCTTGGCTTAGATTTTTTTTTTTTTTAACTAGCTCTTATAACTTAGTTAACCTATTTCTATTAATCTATATTCTATCACATGTGGCTCAGTTACCTTACCCTGCCCATTATGTTGGACTTGTTCCGAATCCCACTTTAGTCTCCCACGTCCCTAGGTTCATCCCTCTGACTGCCACTCTGCCGGAAGTCCTGCCTCTTCTCTCCTGCCTAGCTATTGGCCATTTCAGCTCTTTATTACGCCAATCACAGCAACACCTCTTCACACAGTCCAAACATCCCACAACTGACTTGATCTTCACATCCTTGACTAGATGGCCCAGCTTGGTGATGGGTTTCCATTCCTTGTCTTCAGCTTTACCTCCACAAGCCTCCAAGCCTGGACCACAGCCACAGTGACTACTGCAACTCCCAAAGCCTCCCAATCCTGGACCCCAGGGTTCTCCATGCCCTCCTGCTGCACCAACATCATCCATCATTTGATATTTTCCCAAAGAAGAATAAGCAAATGTAAAAATTTTGATTGCCATCTAGGGTCCTGATCACTATGAATTTGATAATTTTCTCTTTTACTTCTGATAATTTTATTTATTAAATTCTTAGGGGTGTGTGAACTTGTTTCACCATTGGGGCCTTGTGGTTTGAATAGCAGTGGCCTGCGTAGACTGGGAGAGGCACTATTAGGTGTAGCCTTGTTGAAGTGTGTCACTGTGTGGGTTTTGGGGTCTCAGAAGCTCAAGTCAGTTTTCTCCCTGTTGCCTCTGGATCAAGATGGCTCCTTCTCTAGTACCATGTTTGACTGTACACTGCCATATTTCCTGCCCTGATGTAAGTCAGCCCCAATTAAATATCTTCCTTTATTAGAGTTACCGTGGTCATGGTGTTTTTTGTTTTTTGTTTTTTTCACAGAAATAAAACACTGAGACATGGCTTTTCTTGTGAAACAGTGTCTTTATTAACAATGACCTAATGAGATGCTTCCTTCTGTGTGGGAGCACACACTCGACGATGCCACTGCATGAGAGCATTTTTTAGAACACCCACTAAATCATTTGTGTGGAATTGTACCTTGTTTCACACCAAGGATGTCCTTCCATTGGTAGAGTGCTTGCCTGTCACCCAGGAAGTCCTGGGTTTGATCTCCAACACTGCATCAGCCTGTAATCTCGATACTCAGGAGGTAGAAGCAAGCAGAAAGTGTCAGGTCACTCTTGGGTATAAGAAACCCTGTCTCAAGAAAAAAAAAGTCACTTTTAATCATTTAGGATTAGATCTAAGTCAGTCATGGTGGTTTGTACTTGTAATCCCAGCACTAGGGAAGCTGAGGCTGGAGGATTATTACTAATTCATGGCCAACATGGGATATTTAATGTATAATGAGTTCCAGGCAAGCATGAGCTATCATGTTCTATAAGATATTGATAAGTCTTTTTCCCCCTGATAGGCCTCTCCACCAATGCAGCAAACCAAATCAGACCGAATTGGAAAAGCCCAGGTTTGATGGGTAAAGCGTTCAGGGTGATTCCTGGCCCCTCAGAGAGGAGACGGGGCCAAGAGACGGGAAGAACCACGTGTCTTTTCTGGGATGCCCTTATATACCCTGTGGAAGTGGTCTTGAGCCTCTCTGAGGGAGAAGCTGTGTTTGGCAGGCTTTGAAGGGGTGGGTTTAGGGAAAGGGGGGAGGGGAGTTGAGGTGGATCTTCTACCAGACTCCTTCCAAATAGATACAGAGGTAGAAACTGATCTGAATGTACATACAGCTTTGAAATATCTCCAAAATGTCACTTTACTCTCAAAGGCCTATGAGGGTACTTTAGAAGATATGACACTTCTTTTAGTTTCATTTTACGTGTACGAGTGTTTTGCCTGTATGTATGTTGTGTGTACCATGTATGTACATGGTGCCCGCAGAGTTCATAAGAGAGTGTCAAGTCTCCTGGAACTGAAGTTACTCTACTGCCTGGCCTACAGAGTGAGTTTCAGGACAACCAGGCCTACATAGAGAAAGCTTGTTTGGAAAAAACAGAAAATACATAAAAAAAAAAAAAAAAGGTGGTGCAAACCTTTAATACCAGCACTCAGGATGCAGCCTGGTTCTACAGAGCCAGTTCCAGGACAGCCAAGGATCGAGAGAAACTCTTGTTTGGGAAACAAACAAAAAAATGAATAATGTGGTGCAAACTTGGAATACCAGCACCCAGTAGGAAGTGGAAAACAGATCTCTGAATTAGAGGCCAGCAAACTACATAGCGAGCTCCAGGCTACATAGTGAGAACCCTGTCTCAAATAGGAGAAGGAGGAGAAAAAGGCAGAAGAAAATAAGAATAGAGGATAGAGAGATGGCTCAGCAGTTGAATATAACACCTACATGGTGGCTCATAACCCTCTGCAACTCCAGTTCTAGGGGGATCTGGTGTTCTCTTGTAGCTCCTCGTGTATTACATGCACATGGTGTATATTACATAATGCAGGCAAAACACTCACACACACAAGTCTTAAATAATAGAGGGGGAATACACAATTTTTCTTAGATTGGAAGACGATATATCTGTCCATTACTCATCTAATTTCAACACAATACTAACTAAAATCCCTTAAATATTTTTTTAAAATATTGATTGAAATAAATGATAAGCGGCACTGGTGGCGGCACTGGTTACTGCATGGAAAGGTCATGGTCACGACAGAGCCCAGTATTAGTTTTAGAGCTTTATTGGGTGGGGCAGAGACAAGAGAACCAGGCCTGGGGAGGAAAGCATGTGCAAAGAGAGGGAAGATGGTGGGGGGGGAGAGCAGAACAGAAAGAGGGTGGGGTCTGAGTCACAGCTCTTTAAGGCCCAGATTGTGTGACCACACTGTGCTTCAATGATCACCAGTGCACACTGATGATGTAAGACACAAGACCCTTTGCTTGACTCCTGAACTGCGCATGTGCTTTGCAGTCATGCAACTGGAGTAACATTGATTCTGGGTAGAAATTAAGGAATGATTCTAAATTTAGAAGTAATACAAAATCCAAGTAGCCAAGGCATCCTTGAAATAGTAAATTTAGCCAGGCAAGGTGGCACAGGCCCTTAATCTCAGCACTGGGGAGGCAGAGGCAGGTGATCTCTGAGTTTGAGGCCACACTGGTCTACAGCATGATTTCTAGAACAGCCAGGTCTACACAGAGAAGCCCTGTCTCAAAGAAACCAATTTAAAAAAAAAAAAAAAGGAAGAGAACAAGAAAAAGAAAGAAAAGAAATTGTAGCAGGAATTCTAATTAGTCTTAATTATAAAAACCTGGAGTCAGATATCAGGGTGAAAGCTGAAAGACCAGAGAAGCAGAGCAACCAGCCAGTAGAAAGACTTCTTACCTCTAGGAATCCTCAGCCTGAAAAGGCCGAGCTCCTGTCTCTACCCAGCCTTATCACTTCCTCTTGTTTCTTCCTCCCAAGTGCTACGATTAAAGGTGTGTGCCACCACTACTTGGTCTCTAGTGGCTAGCTCCTCACGCTGATCTCCAGGCAAGCTTTGATACAGCACAAACAAAGTATCACCACAAGAAATAGTAAGTTTGGAGGATCTACCCAGCATTAGCCTGTCAAAACAAAATCACAATTATTCCTGTTATTGCTACACAAGGATTGTTCAAAGAACAAGCCCAGGAAGCAATTGAGGGCTAGGTGTGGTAGCACACATGTTTAATCTCAGCACTCTCAGGAAGCAAAAGTAAGGCAATCTGAGTTCTGAGTCAGCCAGGGCTCCATAGTGAGATCGTGCTTTAATATATATTGTTGCCGGGTGGTGTTAGCACACACCTGTAATCCTAGCACTTGGGAGGCAGAGGCAGACAGATCTCTGAGTTCGAGATCAGCCTGATCTACAAAGCAAGTTCCAGGACAGCCAGGGCTACACAGAGAAACCCTGTCTTGAAAAACAAAACAAAACAACCGTGTGTGTGTGTGTGTGTGTGTGTGTGTGTGTGTGTGTGTGTGTGTGTGTAGTTGTGGGGAATTCACCAGAGAAAAATGCTCAGACATGGATTTAAGCCAATAGAAAATCTTTATTAGCTGGCTGGCGATTACACTGGGTGTTTATAGCCCTGAGCCTTTCTCAGAGTGAGCTTTTAAACACAAAAAACATGCTCTGGGTTGATATACTTCACTTAGTAAGAACAGTTAGCCATAAGCAGACTTACAGAAGCCAAAAATCAAGGTTAATACATTCAGAGACTTTCCCAGAACTAGGGGATGGATTAAGTCTTTGTTTTTGTTTTGGCAGGTGGTGCTGTCTATGTGCTGAGTTTTATAGCCTGGATGGCACTTTCATCATGGAGTCAGTTGTGCTAAGGTCTGGGACCCTGTTGCAGTATGTGTACACACACACACACACACACACACACACACACAAAATCAGTTTAGTGGGATTTTAAAAAATAATTTATTATTTTATGTGTATTAATGTTTTACCATGGGTGTCAGGTCCCCTGGCCCTGGAACTGGAGTTGTAGACAGTTGAGGGCTGCCATGTGGGTGCTGGGAATTGAACCCAGGTCCTCCGGAAAAGCAGCCAATGCTCTTAGCCACTGCGCCACCTCTCTCAGCCCTAATGGGATGAAGCCCTGGAAACCATGTTACCTGCGCCATCTACAGTCTTTTTGAGACAAGGTCTCCTGCATCCCAGGCTGGTCTCCAACTTCCTGCTATGCAGTAGAAAGGATGACCTTGAATTTATTTATAATCCTCCTCCTCGGGTGGTCCGTGAAAGTCATCAAAACATTTCAAGAAGCCAGATAAGGTGGGTCCCAGTCAAGCGTGGTGGCATTCTCCTGCAATACCAGCATTTGGGAAGTTGAGCAGATGGCCACAGGTTTGAGGGCACCTTAGCTACCGGCTGAGTTCAAAAGCAGCATGGGCTGCTTATTGAGACAATATCTCAGGGGGTGGGGGTGGGCAGAGACATGGCTTACTGGGCAAAATACCTGGGGTGCAAGTGTAGTGATCTGAGGTTGATTCCCAGCTCTCACATAAAAAGCCCAACATGGTGGCATGCATTTGTAATCCTAGTGGTAGGGAGGTGGAGGCAGGCAGATTCTTAGGACTCACTGGCCTGTAAGCCAGCCTCATCTAATCAGTGATCTCTAGGCCCCAGTGAGAAAGACAGACAGACAGACAGACACACACACACATACACACTCTCTCTCTCTGTCCATATATACAATAATATATGTGTGTATACAATAATATATGTTTATGTACAGTAATATATATGTGTGTACAGTAACATATGTATGTATACAGTAATATTTTATATATATATATATATATATATATATATATATATATATATTCTGTAAATAAGTAAATATTTGCTGGAAAGAGATCCCAGAGCTGCCTTCAGTAGACTCCTCAAGTCCTGTTGGGAGCTTTAAGTATGCAGCTTTCACATGAGTTATCACCCAGGCTGGGGTAGGCTTTTTGGTGGCACAGCTGCCTTTGAGTAGTCCATGCTCCTGGAACTAAACCTTCACCCATACTGCTGTAGATAGCCCCCATAAATTCATTGGATAGTTCCATAAATTGGAAATGGGTCTATTTTTTCTTTGGTCTATTCTTGATACCCTATATGTAAGTAGTTTGACACTGTGTTTCAGAAATAGAATGGACAGCTTCTCCGGAAAGACACCCAAGGTTGACCTCTGGCCTCTATGAATACACATGTACGTGTACACACAAACATACAAAACAAAAGCACCTGTTCCCTTGCTTAGCATGAATGAAGGGGCTGAATACAAGTCATGATTATATTTTCACCAACATGTGTTTGCAGCTGTGATGGTTAAGTGTTGTCAATTTGACAAAATCTAGATCACCTGGGGAGATGGGCCACTCAGCATGTCTGTGGGTGATTATTTTTATTATGTTAGTTGGGGTGGGAAGACCCAGCTTTCTGTTTGTTTGTTTGTTTTTCAAGACAGGGTTTCTCTGTGTAGTCTTGGCTGGAACTCACTCTGAGACCATGCTGGTCTGGAACTCACAGAGATCCACCTGCCTCTGCCTCTGCTTCCTGAGTGCACCACCACCACCACCCTGCAGGAAGAGGCATCTTAAGTGTGGGTGGAACCATTCCCTAGGCAGAGGGTGTTCAAGAGAAGCGAGCTGAGCATTGGCATGCATTCGTGAATTCAGTGTTCTTCTCTTGACTGTGGCTGGAATGTGATGATCTGCTTCAAATTACTGCCTCTTCAGCTTCCTTGGGATGATGAACTGTGAGTTAAAACTAACCAAATCCTTTGTTCCTTAAATTTCTTTTGTCAGAGTATTTTATCACACCCACAGAGACAGAGTGAAATGAAACAGAGACGGTTAGTGTTTAAAGCGGGCAGAAGGGACTGGAAGATGGCTTGGAGGTTAGGAGAAACGGTTGGTTTTGCAGGAGACTTGGGTTGGTTTCCCAGCGCCTACATGGCTGCTAACAACTATCTGTAGTTGGAGTTACAGGCAGTTGTAAGCTGCTGGATGTGGGTGCTGGAAACTGAACTTGGTTCCTCTCTAAGAACAATAGGTTTGATTATCTACTGAGCCAACTCTCCAGCCCCCCCCCCCCTTATTTTATGACATTTTTATTTTTGAGACAAGGTTTCCCTGTGTAGCCCTGGCTGCCCTGAAACTGGATCCCTAGTCCAGGCTGGCCTCGAACTCAGCAGAGTTCTGTCTGCTGCCTCCTGAATGATGGAACTAAAAGCATGAGCCACGACCATATGGTTGACTTTTTTTTAAAGACTATGTAACCCTTGCTGGCCTGGAACTTACTATGTAGACCAGGCTGTCCTCAAACTCATACAGAACTGTTTGCCTATGCCTCCAGAGTGCTGGGATTAAAGGCAGGTGTGCACCATACTTAGCCCCTTACTTATATTTTTTGTTTGTTTTTCCAGACAGGATTTCTCTGTGTAGCCCTGGCTGCCCTGGAACTTACTTTGTAGACCAGGCTGGCCTCAAACTCATAGAGATCTGCCTGCTTCTGCCTCCCGAGTGCTGGGATTAAAGGTGTGCAGCACCATTGCCAGGAAATTTTCTTTTGTCTTTGTTATGATACAGTACTGGATGCTTTGGCGGTTTGGACCGAGGTAGGACACGCCATGTGGGTGCAGCGGCGGCGGCTGCGGGTGCCATGGCAGGATGGAAAGCTACTCACACCCCAAGCTTATGTTCAAGTAGGAAAGAGTTTATTTCAGGATTAGGGGGAGGGGAGGAGAAAGGAGAGAGGGAGTGGGGAGTGGGAGAGAAAGAAGTGCGCATTAACTCTGGCGAGGGGGTGGTTTCTTCTTAAGGGGGCTTTAACGTATGATGACGTCAGGACGCTGGGCGGGTCTCCTAGGTGCAGGTCAGAATACTAACAGTCATGGCATAATTTCCTGCTGGCTCTCTGGAAGCTCCTCTATGACAGCTCTATCCTTCAGTCTTCTACTAGAGTCATTTCCCCAAAAAAACAAAAAACAAAAAGCAGTCTTCTGCCTGAGTATTTCTACTGATCCAGTGTTACTAGCTTTTTAAAGTTGCCTTTAAAATGTACCAGGGGTTGTAGTACATTGAACTCCATAGAGATAGGGCTGGGCAATGAGAGCCTGGTGAGTACTAGGCCACTCTGTGCCTTCAAGAAAATCAACTAAATACAGGCAAATGATCCTAAGGAGCGGAGAGGCTAAATTCCATCAGATGAATTCTCTGTGCAAACTTTCCTTCCAGGGAGCACAAGAAGTACTCAGATGCTTCTGTCAACTTCTCAATTCTCTAAGAGCTCAGAGAGGTGGGAGACCATGTATGCAGAAAAACGGAGGAAATCTATGCTTGCAGACTAGCTACACTTAAACCCTAGCACTTGGGAGGCCGAAGCAGGAAAATTTGAAAAAGTTTGAGTTTGAGGCTAGCTTGGTCTTCATTGGGAGCTTCAGAACAGCCAGGGCTACATAGAGAGATCTTGTCTCAAAATCACAATAACAACAACAATAATAAAGTGTTTTAAAAAATGGAAAATTATGGCCAGGCAGTGGTGGTGTGTGCCTTTAGTCACAGCACTCAGAGGCAGAGGCAGGTGGATCTATATGAGTTTAAGGCCAGCCTGGTCTACAGAGTGAGTTCTAGGACAGCCAGGGTGACACAGAGAAAAACTGTCTTGAAAAACAAAAAGAGAAAAAAAGAAAACCTATAATCGCCCTATAAGATGAAACCAAAAGGGAGTTCAAGGACCCCAGTGTGCTCAAGAGGCTTCCTGAGGCCTTCTTCTTGCTCTGTTCTGAATATTGCCCCAACCCAAAGGAGAACATCCTGGCTATCTATTGGTGATACTGTGAAGAACCTGGGAGAGATGCATGTTCTGTGACAATGTCTTCTGAGAGTAAAACATTCCATCCTGCAGGGATGTCCTTAGACAGAAGGGTAAACTACTCAAAGGAGAGTCAGGAAGTCCTTGAAACTGACCAGATTCACTAGTCCCCTTCCTGCCAGAGTAAGCAATAAAAACAGAGTGTAGTCAAAAGTTTTCTCTGGTCCCTCCTGGCCTCACGGTCCCACAGCCACTTATAAAATAATCATTCTGATGCTTAATATTATTTGCAACCTGTATGGCTGATGGCAGGCCTCTTGCTAACTAGCTCTTATATCTTAAATTAACCCATTTCTATTAATCTATGTTTTGCCACGTGTTCCATGGCTTTACCAGTCTACTGGCATGTTGCTCCTTGGGCAGTGGGCTGGCATCTCTCCAGACTCTGCCTTTCTTTTTCCTGACTCTCTCCTTGAATTTCCCACCTACCTCTAAGCTGCCTTGCCAAAGGCAAAAGCAACTTATTTATTAACCATTGGGAACAATATATATTCATAGCATGCAGAAAGATATCCCCTAGCACTTCCCCTTTTCTATCTAATAAAAAAGGAAGGTTTTAGCTTTAATATAGTAAAATTATATATAACAAACAGTTATCAAGTAAGAATTACAGTTACACTATCTAGTCTATTTGTATTTGGCAAAATTAAACATTTTGTCATCTATCCTATATTTGTGAATCTAAAGTTTCATATCTAATTTATCTTTTGTCATAACCAAGGAAAATTATAACTGTCTAGTCTTCAACTACATCAAAGACTCCAGAAGGATATAATATTACCTAAGAAAACAGGAAGTACATTTTAAGCAACTTCCAAAAATGTTGAATGACAGAGATAGCTGGCTGCCTAGACAGTGACCCAAAGTTCCTCTGCCATGTTGGGGCATCCATCTTCAGCCTATAGATCTAGAGTCTCTCAATCACTTTTCCCTGTGTCCTGCAGAATATCTGGCAGTCTCCTCTGCAAAGCAGGAACCTGAAGGATCATCTCACCTTGTGTTGGCAAAATTCAGTGGTCATTTTCCTATGGGTACTGTATGTCCAGTTTATACAACAGACGCAGAGGAAGCAAGATGAGAATCCCAACCTGAGAAAAGGTACCAAGTCACATGGCTAAACATAGATAAGAATTATGGTATATCAATTTAAGTGTAAGAGCTAGTCAGTAATAAGCCTGAGCTCATGGCCAGGCAGTTATAATTAATATAAGCTTCTGTGTGGTAATTTGGGAAGCAGCTTCTGGGTATTTGGAAGTTGTTGGTGGAACAGAAACTTCTGCCTACACTGAGAGTTTCTTAGAGACTGAAGGAACAGAGCTGCAAAGAAGACTCAGACAAGCCAAGCTACAAAGAAGATGGAAGGAGTAGAAACCAGCCAAGCTGCCTGGAAGAGGTTTAGACGATCTAAGGCATTGGATAAGTGCTCTCTCCAATCTATTGAGCTGCCTGCAGGCTGTGCAGTGTGCTCTAGGTTCTCAGCTTTTGTGAGCTGTCCCCCAGGTTCAGGTGGGCCTTGATAATACAAATGTCTTTGAGTCATTTCTGCTCCAATAAGTATTCCTCACTCATATCCCTGAAAGTAATCCCAATAATGCTCTGCTTCACCAAGTTGGACTTTGGTGGTGTCTGTTCTTCGGCCTGTCCTGGGATCCCCATCTGGGTGAGTAGACTTGTATGTTGTGTCCCTCAGGAAGAATTTTGTCACCTAACAATGTAGAACAACACTGCTGCAGATAACAAGCCGCCTAAGGACAAGAAGGCTATTAGGCTAAAGGAAAACTATGAAAAGAATGTAGCTGCCTACAGAGCTAAAGGTAAACCTGATGCAGAGAAAAAAGGGGGGTGGTCAGGGCTGCAAAGAGCAAGAAAATGAAGACGAGGACAAAGAGGATGAGGAAGAGGAGGAAGAAGAGGAAGAAGGAGATGATAGCTGGGTGCTGGTGGTGCACACCTTTAATTCCAGCACTCAGGAGGCAGAGGCAGGCCAATCTCTGTGAGTTCAATGCCAGGCTGGTCTACAGAGTGAGTTTCAGGATTAAAAAAAAAAAAAAGAAAAGAAAAATGATGATGAATAAGTTGGTTCTAGCAAGGCTGGGCAGTGGTGGCGCATGCTTTTAATCCCAGCACTCAGGAAGCAGAGGTAGGCAGATCTCTGTGAGTTTGAGGCCAGCCTGGTCTACACAGTCCTAGGACAACCATAGCTGTTACACAGAGAAACCCTGTCTCAAACAACAACAATAAAAATAAAATAAAATAAAAATAAATAACTTGGGTCTAGCAGGTTTTTTTCTTGTCTATAAAGCATTCAAGAACCCCCTCTCATAACTCATCCCCTTTTTAAAATCATTTATTTTTATTTTATATGCATTGATGATTTGTCTGCATGTATGTCTATGTGAGGGTGTTGAATCCCTTGAAACTGGAGTTACAGTTGTAAATTTACAGCTGTAAATGTAGAGCCTAGGAATTGAACCTGGGTCCTTTGGAAGAGCAGTCAGTGTTTTTAACAACCAAGTCATCTCTTCAGCCCCACAACTCACCTTTAAAGAAAAAAAAATACATTGAAATGTAAGACTGTGAGAGGTTGGTTTTTAAATTATACATTGTCTTTTTTGTATTGTTAACACACTACTGAACAAGTCTTTAAATAGCCCTGTCCTATTAACTAACTGTACCACTAGCGTAGCTTGGTACAGTCTGAGGGTTGTAAATTGGCATAGAAATTATAGCAGGTTCTTTACATATGGAGACAGTAGGGTTTATTTTTCCCTTGTTCAGTTGTCTATGATTCAGTTTATATAAAAATAATTATTGCCTGTTAACTGAATACCGCTCTGTAAGTGTGAAAAAAAATGCAGCTGTTTTGTTGATGTTCTCAATGCTTCTATATTGGTGAAATTATTAAGGCCACTCCACATAGTTAAAAGGGAGGTTTATTTTTTTGGGTAACTTACAAGTGAAGGGATAGGTAGGTAGCAGGGTCTGGGAAAGGTGTGGCGCAGTCTGGCAGTGTTCTCTAAAGAACTCGGCTTGGTCTACCTACAGCGTCCTGGGTCCAGGAACCAAGAGAGAGAGTGCATCCGGATCTCGGGTCTTCAGGGTCCTCCCTTGGCCCCGCCTTGTAGGCATGACAGTTACCAAAGCCTCAGTGGGGGTTGGAACTTCCAGATCAAAGCTGGAATGACTACCTACCACACTTCTAAATAAATACGATTTGTTGTTGTTGTTTTAAAGGTACCAGGGATTTGGGCTAGAGAGATGTCTCAGTGGTTAAGAGCACTGGCTGCTCACAACTGTCTGTAACTCCAGTTCCAGGGGATCTATGTGGGAGCCCTCAGAGGCTATTAAGGCCTTACTCAAGGTCAGAGAATCTGAGCTTGCTTTATCCAGCAGGGCTGCATAAGGAGATAATTTGGCCACAGGTGTGTTTGCCAGTTGTTTGGAAGGGTCTACACTCGACTGTATGGTGTGCATTGATCATGCAAGGGGGAGGTCTTTTGCCTCTCCCTTTGGCATATTATAAAAAGCCCTTTTGAATAAATTTCTGGGTGACTGGGTATTGATCCACTGCCCCCCTGAAGCTATCCCATGTCTCTGTCTTTCGTATCATCCAGGTCTATCTTTCTATCTAATATTTCCTTATTCTTCCCTCCTCCACCCAAGAACCCTTCAGTAGGTGGGAGCAGGTCGGAGCTGGACTCCCACAAACTCCCACAGATCTGATATCCTCTTCTGTCCTCCATGGGTACCAGGCATACAAGTGATGCATAGACATATGTACAGCCGAAACACTCACACACATAAAAACAAACTATTTTCAAAAGTACAACACTTAGTGGTTTAAACAATAGAAACACATCTCCTCAGTGCTGGAAGCTTAGGGTGCAGGGAGAGGGTGTGAGCAAAGTTATTTCATTCTGAGACCTCTATTGGCTGTTTTCTCTGGCTTTTAGGTGTGCCATAATCTTTTCTCCTCATATTGAATATTGACATTAGCTGTGTTAATTTTGCTTCCACCCTTTTGATTTTATTTAATCATAATTGTCTCTTTAGAGACCCTCTTTCCAAATATAGTCACATTCTGATGTAATGGAGTTAGTAATTTTGAACAAATGTGTTGCCTCAAAAGGCAAAAGCAGAACTAGATATATGGTTGTTTGAATGTAATTGACATTCGTAAGCTCATAGATAGTGGCATTATTAGGAGGTATGGCTTTGTCGGCGTACGTGTTGCCCTGTAGGAGGATGTATGTCATTGTGGGGGTGGGCTTTCAGGGCTCCTTTGTTCAAGCTTTGTTCAGTGTGACATTCAGTTCACTTCCTGTTGCTGTGGATCAAGATGTAGAACTCTCAGCTCCTTCTCCAGAACCATGTCTGACTGCACACTGCCATGTTGCCTGCCATGATGATAATGGACTAAACCTCTGAAACTATAAGCCACTCCATTGAACGTTTTTCTTTTTAAGAGTAGACATGATCATGGTGTCTCCTCACAGCAACAGAAACCTGACTAAGACAACCATGGTCATTATTAGATAATAATTAGCATTTAGCAGAAGATGAGTTAGCATAGAACATTTGTGTATGGGCTATCTTATTAAATAACATTATGTGTATTTGTGTGTACCTGCAAATGTTTATATGCACAATATGTGTGCAGTTGTCCAAGGAGGCAGAAGAAAGCTTCTGATTCCCTGGAACCAGAGCTTTGGGTGCTTGTCAGCCACTTTGTTGGGGCTGAAATCCAAACTGGGTCCTCTGCAAAAGCAGTAAGTGTTCTTAATCACGAGCCATCTCTCTAACCTTGGATATCTTTTCAAAAAAGAACCAAAAATATTTGCTGGTTGGATACTGAGGATGTGGTAAGAAAGGCTTCAGTTGAGTGTTGGTTTCATGATGTGGATGAAAGACAGTGCCTTCCTCAAATAGAAAGGACTGGGTGAGCTTACTGTGGGGAGAGCTAAGGGCCTTGGTTTGAACACATTGTTTTGTGGGGGTTTAGGGTGTTTATTTGAGACAGGGTCTTGGTCCTTGAACTCACCAGAAAGCAGAAGATGACTTTGAATTGATCCTTCTACCCCCATTCCCAAATTCTGGGATTACAGGCACTCACTGTCATGCCCAGCCCTAGACACATTAAGCTTGACATGTTTATTTGCCATCTAGGTGCACAATACACCAGAAAAGAAAAGAAATTGATCATTTCAGAAGATCAGACAGATTAACTATTGAAACAAAAAAAACAAGAGGATGATAAGAGGAGCCTTAGAGGAAAAACTTTGGCAGTTTATCCAGTGGGATCGAAGAGAAGAGTGGGTGATTCCACATGGAAGTAGGCCAGTTCTTGTGCTAATGTGATAATATGTCCTCGTTTGGTTTTATTTCAAGACAGGGTTTCTCTGTGTAGCCCGGGCTGTCCTGGAACTTGCTCTGTAGACCAGGCTGGCCTTGAGCTCAGAGATCCACCTGCCCCCGCCTCCCAAGTGCTGGGATTAAATATTGTATTTAAAAAGGGCAGGCAACAGCCCAAGGAGCAGGGCTGAAAGTCACTCCCACCATGCAGACAGCGCTCACACAGAGGATTTTATTTAGGGAAGGGAAGAAGGAACAGGGAGTGTGCTTCTGGAGGCTGAGGAGAAGGAAGGAGGGAGGAAGAGAGAGGGCGAGAAGAGACATGAGGTGGGAAGAGAGGAGGTGCAGATGCAGCCTCCTGGGGAGAGAGAGGGAAAGGTGGGCAGAGCCCACCCTTAAAGTGGGCTTAGCACGTGAACAAATGGGCTACACAGGATGACTAGTCAGGACCCTGAGCGGACCAAGGTACTGCCTGCTTACTGGCTAGGCCCCCAAGGGGCCGGCCAGGTAATGGTAAATGCTAACATTAAAGGCGTTTGCCACTACTGCCAGTCTTGGGATGAGCTTTTATGAGTTAGGATTTTTGTCAAAGGAAGAAGGAAACAAATGGTCTTACAGTTGAGAGATGAAGGCTGGTCTTGAACTCAGAGATTACCTGCCTCTGCCTCCCCAGCGCTGGGGTTAAAGGCTGCGCCACCACTGCCTGGGTAATTTATTCTGTAGCCCAGCCTGAGTGGGGACTTTGTCCTCTATGTTGGCTGCACGTGTTTCATCCTCCTGACTCAGCCAGCCTCTCAAGTGCTGATTACAGATGTGTAATCTATAATCCCACCAGGCAGTTGATAGAGAGAGTCATAGGAAAAGCAGTCCTCAGAGGAAACAAGCTGTATTTAAAGCAGGAAGGCAGACAGACAGGAAGAATTAAGGCTGGAGGATTTTGTTGACAGTTTCTAAAGACTCAGTTCTCTGAAGGTTTTGGAGCAACTGGAAGGGCTGGAGGAAACTGGATCAGATTGAGGCATGTAGAGAACTCTTGAGGTTAGACTCTGAGAGGTTCAAATTTGGATAGTGACTAAGGGAAATAAATAAGTGATTAATTAGTCTTGATGCCATTTTATTTTTTGGATAGCATATGTCTTTTTGGTTGATTTTTTTCCTTTCTTTTTTAATTTATTCTTATTTTATGTGCTGGGGTCTCGCCTGCATATATGTCTGTGTGAGAGTACCAAATCTTGGAGTTACAGACAGTTGTGAACTGTCATTGTTATGCCCAGATCTCAGGGACCTCCAAAAGACCACCACAGAGACCGAATCCCATAAGTAAAAGCAGAGAGCCTTTATTTTCAAGCTCGGAGCTTGAGCTTTCTGTCCGATGCAGCAGTGAGAGCAGAGAGCCCCAAGCTCAGGCAGGGTGTTGTTGTTGTTGTTTTTATCATAACAGAGGTTGGGGTGAGGGGATTTCCAGGGTTCAGGACCCTGATTGGCTGACATTTGTCTAGGGGTATAGGGAATGTTTGAAATGTCAGGTTTTTCCCCTTAGATGCAGGCCCCACTGCATGGGGTCAGCGTATGGCTTTTCCTGGGTCCAGGTATTGCCTGCCAGCTGTGTCTGGGCCTCTAAACCTGTCATGGCAGCTGTGTGGTCAAGCTATTTTGCCCCCCCCTCACCACCACCATGTGGCTGCAGGGAATGAACCCTGGAAGAACAGTCAGTGCTCTTAATGATGAGCCATCTCTCCAGCCCCATTTTTTTTTTTAATTTTTATTTTATGTGCATTGGTGTTTCACCTGCATATATGTAAGTGTGTGAAAATGTCAGATTCCCTGAAACTGGTGTTACAGACAGTTGTGAGACATGTTGGTGCCGGGAATTGAACCTGGGTCTTCTGGAAGAGCAGCCTGTGCTCTAAACCACTGCACCATCTCTCCAGCTCATTTGTGTTTGAGGCAGGGTCTAATTTGCGGCCCAAGCTGACCTATAACACACTATGCAGCCCAGGCTGGTCTCAGCAGTCCTCTTTTCTCGGCCTTTCACGTGCTTTGATTGTTGGTTTTAAAAAATAAGTGGCATTGGTTTCCGTGTGAGGAAAGGTCAGAGGCACGACAAAACCCAGGAGAGAGGAGGGGGAGGAGGAGAGAGCAGAAGAGAGGGGAGGAGTCTGTGTCCAGCTTTTTAAGGATTCCCCTGCACAGGTGGGCTTAGGGAGCTACGCCATGTATGCTCATTTGCAAGACCGCTGCACGCATTTGCACAATCACGCAGCACACTGATGACGTAAGAAGTAAGACTCCTTCCTTAGCTATTGAACTGCGCATGTGTGGTCATATAGCTGGAGTGGCAGAATCCTAACATTGATGACATCTGTGAGCCACCAAGCCTGAATTGACCTGTAATTTAAATTCCAGTATACAATTCTGTCAGTTTTGACAAGCATTGTTTTGATAGTTGTATAGTCACTACCACTAGACAGTTTCATCATGTGAGAGCCAAAGTTACATTTCAAGTTTTAATTACTATGCCTTAGAAAACCATGAAACAAAAATGCCTCTGATTTGCAAGCTCCTTGCTCAAGGACAGATAGTTCCTGAAATGCTGGAGGCTATTGTTTATGGGAGATAACAAGCCACATGTTTTCACTCCCCTAAACAAGTTTGACCCATTTGCACCGGATGTGCTTGATCACATGTGGGTGGGAGTTTAGGAGCAGGAAATACGTCAGGATGTATGTTTGCCCCTGATTGGACCTAATGGGAAATGCAATGAATTATGGATTTTCTTTCTTAAGACCTTGCCATACTTGATTCAGGGCCTATTTCCCACGAACTTAGGTATGGACCTAGCCAGAGCCCATCCACCTGGCTAGTATGTGATTTTAAACTGTGGTAATGGTCTTATTTCTGATTGGTGGGATTAACAGTCTGTTTTAGTCCTTGCTGGCCAGGAACTGACAGTGATTCACCTGCCTCTGTCTCCTAGTGCTGGGATCAAAGGTGTGTGCCACTATACCCATCTAGTATGAAGCTTCTTGAGTCACTGTGCTAACTGTCCTAGCAGTTTATTTTTGAGTAGTATTTCACCACAATTTATGCTATTTAGGCTTCTGAGCATGTGCCTTTCCCGTTCTCAAGCTCACTCCCATCTTTGGGAATCCCCATTTCTTTTTCCTTTCTTTGGGTGTTTTGAGACAGAGTTTCTCTGTGTAGCCATGGCTGCCCTGGAACTAGCTCTGTAAACCAGGCTGGCCCTGAACTCACAGAGACCCACCTGTCTCTGACTCCTAAGTGCTGGGACTAAAGGCATGTGCCACCACCATCTGGTGACTTTATTTCTCAATAAAGTGTCTCTGTTTCTGTTACCAGCAGTTGGGTGGCAAAGGCAGGTAGATCTCACTGAGTTCCAGGCCAGGTTGGTCTACATAGGAAGTTCCAGAACAGCCAGGGCTACTTAGTGAGACTGTCTCAAAACAAAACAACAAAAGGAGAACAAAACCACACCACCAAATACAGTACTTAATCTCCTCACCAGTGCAAGGCTTTGTTTCCAGTTTTTGTTGCTTTCAAATGAAGTACGAGCACCTCCCCACCCTCTGCAGCTTGCTATGGTGATGCACATTCATGACCCCAGCGCTTGAAAGCTGAAGACATAAGGTCATGATTTCAAGGTCACTCTCAGCTACACATGCAGCCTAAAGTATAGGAGAACCTGCCACAAACAAGTAAAGCTCCTAAGAAAATTTGCATAAAAGATTCTGTATGAATATGATTTTATTTTACTTGGATAAATATTTAAGAATAGGGTTTGGGGGAAAGGTAAGGGGAGGGATTGGGAGGATAGGAGGGAGGGGAACCTGCGGTCCAGATGTAAAATGAAATGAGTAAGTTTATTTAATTAATAAATAATAATAAAAGAATAGGCTTCATATTTTTACTAATTAAAAGAAAAACTTTTATATAAGTATGAATGTTTTGCCTGTATGTATGTGTGCCATGTGTATGCCTGGTGCTCAGGACCTGGTGTCAGATCCATGTAACTGGATTGTGAGCAGCCATGTGGGTGTTGGAAGCCAGGTTCTCCTTGAAAGAACAGCTGGTGCCCTTAATCACTGAACCATCTCTCCAGCTCTTGAGTTTCCTATCGGAAAAAAGACTGACTTTAATGAGAAACTGCTGAACTTCTTGTAGAGCAGCATGGGAATTTAGTTGCTTTTCACGGTCTTCCAGGATTCACCTTGTATATGCCAGAAACCATATGTTGAGTTGAGAGATTCGGAACTGCTTACAAATCTTCAAGTTTTGCTCCTTGAATCCTTACAGAATGAGTTTGTGATACTTAAGTCTGTGCTCTATAGAAATTCATGGTCTGATTATACTAATTTTGTTTTTGTTCTGTTTTTTGATACAGGGGTTCTCTGTGTAACCTTGGAGGTCCTAGAACTTGCTCTGTAGATGAGGCTATCCTTGAAATCAGAGATCCATCTGTCGTTATCTCTCCAGTGCTGGGTCTAAGGGCATGTGCCACCACTGCCAGCCTCTGATTATACTAATTTTATAAGCTACTCCATTGGAGTTCTTCTCTGAAGTCAATAATCAACAACATACTGGCATGGTGGTACAAACCTTTAACCACAGATCTCAGAGGTGGAGGCAGAGGAGGTGGAGGCAGAGGAGGTAGAGGCAGAGGTAGAGGAGGTAGAGACAGAGGAAGCAGAGGTAGAGGTAGAGGAGGAAGAGGCAGAGGAGGAGGAGACAGAAGTGGAGGCAGAGGAGGAGGAGGAGGCAGAGGAGAAGGCAGAGATGGAGGCAGGTGAATCTCTTTGAGTTCAAGGCCATCCTCCTCTATGTAGAGAGTTCCAGGACATCAGGGCTACAAGTGACCTTGTCTGGAAAAGAAAACAAACAACCCCCTGCCCCAAACCAAACCAAACTAAACCAAACACAAACACAATTGTTTCAGAAAATTGGGTTGTAGGTCAGGCATAGCTCAGTGATGGCATGTGCCAAGGCTTGGGTTCAGTTCCCAGCGCTGAAAAAAACAAAATTGTATTGCTTAGTTGGGAAATTGTTTTTAATTATTTTATTATTTTGGTCAGGCTTTTCTACTTCCCAAGTGTTAGCTAGGATTACAGGTGTGAGCTACCATACCTGTCAAAAGGTGTTTTTAATTGGTTGGATATATATATATATATTTTGAGACAGGGTTTCTGTGTAGCTTTGGAGCCTGTCCTGGACCTTGCTCGGTAGACCAGGCTGGCCTCGAACTCACAGAGATCCGCCTGCCTCTGCCTCCCAAGCGCTGGGTCTAAAGGCCTGTGCCACCACCACCCAATTAGAAAAATTCTGTTTTATTAAATGTTGTTTACAAAATATATAAATTTTGTCACGCATGGTGGTCCATGCCTTTAATCCCAGCACAGGCAGGTGGATCTCTGAGTTCGAGGCCAACCTGGTGTAAAGAGGGAAGGACAGCCAGGGATATACAGAGAAAAATATAAGAAGATTTAAAAAAAAATTTTAATACCACTTTGCTGTGTAGCCCAAGTTGACCTTGAACTCCATATCCTTCTTCCCTAGTCTCTACCCAGTGCTGAAAACATGCAAGTTTCCATTTTCCCACTCAATGACAATCACCGTAATATTTAAAAGGGTAAATACATTCCCTAAATTATTATATTTTTCACACAGTACTGCACAGGCATAATTTGTTCCTTACATTCTGTGTCTGACCTGGGTGTCCCAGGGCTGAGGCCGGAGGACCGAAAGTTCAAGGCCAGCCTAGGATATGTAAATACATCGAGTTGCAAAAAGCAAAAAAAAAAAAACAAAAACAACTCCCTCCCCCAATAGTCTCTCCACTCTCTTAGGATGCAAGGTCCCCGGGAGCGGACCGGACTGCGCTCGGCTCGCCCCCCATGTGCGCACGCGCCGGGCTTGCCAAACGGTCCCCGAGTGCGGGCTTTGCGCAGGCGCGTTGGCGGAGGGGCGGGACTCTGGCCCGCGTCTCCTCTTCCAACTGCGGTTGGAAGCAGCGCCATTTTGAGCGTTCGGCCCCGGCGGGCGCGATTGCGGGGAGGCAGGGCTCCCCGGTTGTACCTGGCTCTCCTCGCTTCGTTTCCATAGATACATGTGGGGCCGTGTGCACACGGACGCGTAGGCCGCACCCGCACCCGAGGCGAACGTGGCTAAGATGATGTTAAGGGGAAACCTGAAGCAAGTGCGCATCGAGAAGAACCCGGCTCGCCTTCGCGCCCTGGAGTCGGCGGCCGGCGAGGGCGAGCCGGTGGCCGCGGCGGCCATGGCGCTGACGCTGGCCGGGGAGCAGGCGCCGCCACCCGCGCCTTCCGAGGAGCACCCGGACGAGGAGATGGGCTTCACCATCGACATCAAGAGTTTCCTCAAGCCGGGCGAGAAGACGTACACGCAGCGCTGCCGCCTCTTCGTGGGGAACCTGCCCACCGACATTACGGAGGAGGACTTCAAGAGGCTCTTCGAGCGCTACGGCGAGCCCAGCGAGGTCTTCATCAACCGCGACCGCGGCTTCGGCTTCATCCGCCTGGTGAGTCTGCGGCGGGGCGCGAGGAAACCCACAAACAAACAAACAAAGCTGCGGGGGGCTGCGGCTGGGCGCGAGGGCGCCACAGCGTCCCTGTCCCCCGCTCGCCTCCGGTTTGTAGCGGTGGGAGCCCGGGTACCGCAGGGGGGCGGGGTCAGGAGGGCGGGCGGGCGGGCGGGCGGCGTCCGGGTTGACAGTCTTGCCCGACGGAAATGGGGTTGTCACGAGGTGAATTGGGGATGTGAACTCGATGGGAAATGTAAGCAGCCGCGCGGGCTTGTTCCTTAAAAGAACGATCCAGATCATCCTTTCGCTTTCAAGGGGGGATGCGCGTTGAAGGACAGGGAGGGGATGTAGCTCAGTGGCAGAACTCTGGCCGAGGATGCTCAAGGCCCAAGGTTCCCATCCCCAGCATCTTAACAAGTAGCCGCCCCCTCTCACTCTGCACTGCCTGCTGTCTAACCTAAGGCACCCAGGTCTGCACACTCCTGACAGTAATTGGGGGCAAGGATGGGTGCTACGCTGTATTTGATTTAACCTAGCTTTAGAATATTATCCGACACCTTTAAGTACAGTTAAATTCCGATATGTGAGGCAAAAATTATGCCTAGTTATCTGTTGAAGCAGTTTTTATTATTGCTGTGTGTGTAATGAAGAGGGGGAGGCATAAATGCATGCCATTGCATTTGTATCCTGTGTTCTAGAGGTTAGCACAGTTCCAGAGGGTTAGAGTCGATGACCATCATGGTGAGGAGCGTGGCAGCAAACGGGCAGGCATGCATGATGCTGGAGCAGTAGCTGAGAGCTTTCACCTTGATCCACAAGCGGAAGGTAGAGAGAGTTGACTGGGAGTGAATGGCTTTTGAGGCTTCAAAAGCCCGCTCCTGTTCAAACTACCACACTGATATTTAACATAGAAGTGTTTTTTGTTATTTTTATGGTTAGATCTTTGTATCTGATTTTTTTTTTTTTTTTGAATCAGTTTCTTTATAGCCCTGGCTGTCCTGGAAGTCACTCTGTAGACCATGCTGGCCTTGAACTCAGAGATCTGCCTGTCTTGAGGCCTTCCGAGTGCTGGGATTAAAGGTGTGCACCACCACTGCCCAGCTTATATCTGATATAGTAATTCCAATTTGTATAAGTTTTTATCTGATTTTGAAACAGCCTCAGTTATATATCTCAGACTGGCCTGAACTCGGGATCCTCTGACCTTGGTCTTGGGTGTACTGAAGTACAGGGTTATGCTACTGAGAGGGCTTGTGGGAGCTTTCCATTGGAACTCTCTTTAAGATTGTTTTCCTGTTATTTGCATTTGTGCATGAGTGTCTGTGTGGGTATATGGAGTGAGCGTGGGTACCCTCTAAGGCCAAAGTATAGAAGGGGAGGATGGAACTTGAGTTACAGGCCATAGTGAGCTGCCTGCCATGGGTGCAAGGAACTGAACTGAGCCTGGGTCTTCTGTAAGAGCAGTACATGTACAGATGATGACCTCTCTTTTTTAAAAAAAAATATACTTATTTTTTATATTATGTGCGTTGGTGTTTTGCCATGGGTGTTGGGTACCCTCTAACTGGAGTTACAGACAGTTGGTGGGTGCTGGGAATGAACCCAGGTCCTCTGGAAGAGCACTCAGTTCTCTTAAATGCTGAGCCATCTCTCCAGCCCCAACCTTCAGAATTTTATTCTTGATGTGGATTTAGTATATAGAGAAAATTGTTTATAATTTGTTATATTTTTAGGACAGATACTTGAATATGTAAGTGGCTTCAAGAGAAGGGTAAATGCAAGATACTAATGAGGCACAAAAATTTTCTTAGAATTAATGTTAAGGAGGCAGAGGCAGGCAAATCTCTGTGATTTCATGGCTAGCCTGGTCTATAGTATGAGTTCCAGGACAGGCTCCAAAGCTACACAGAGAAAGCCTATCTCAAAAAAACCAAACCAAAACAAAACAACAACAAAACACAAACAAAAAGAGAATTAATGTTAAATATTTAGTACATACTGCAAATATAAACACATTTACTTAAAATCGTTTTATTTAATTATTTCTATTCATTCATTCATTCATTTATTTGTTTGTTTATTTTTTGATTTTTTGAGACAGGGTTTCTCTGTGTAGTTTTGCGCCTTTCCTGAAACTCACTTGGTAGCCCAGGCTGGCCTCCGAACTCACAGAGATCCACCTGGCTCTGCCTCCCGAGTGCTGGGATTAAAGGCATGCGCCACCACCGCCCAGCTAGTTATTATTTTATTTATGGGGTTTTGCCTGCATGTATGCCTGAAGCAGGCATTGGATCCCCTGGGACTGGAGTAGTGAACTGCCATGTGGGTGCCGGGAATTAAACCAGGGTCTTCTGGAAGAACAACCAGTGCCGTTAACCATTGAGCTGTCTCTCCAGCCCTAAATATGTTTACTTACCTTTAAATGAAGAGAAACAACTTCTCTTGTATAATTTTTTTTTTTTTTTTTTTTTTTTTGGAGACAGGGTCTATGCAACTCTGGCTGGCATAGACTTACCCTTAGACTAGCTTGGCATCAATCTCTCAGGCCCACCTACCTCTACCACCTGAGAGTCAAGGGTTAAAAGTGTGCACCACCACAACAGGCTATTTATATATTTTTGAGGTAGAGTCTTACTTTGTAGCCCAGGTTGGCCAGTAACTCATTATGTAGCCTAAGTTAGCCTTGATCTTCTGGCAGTCCTCCGTCTTAGTCTCCTGGGCACTGGGTTTACAGCTGTAAGCCAACATATCTGGCTTCATCTCATTTAAGAATAATTTCTGGAATTATAAAGTAGGAAATGGGGGCTGGAGAGATGGCTCTCCATTTAAGAGCACTAACTGCTCCTCCAAAGGTCCTGAATTTAATTTCCAGCAACCACATGGTGGCTAATAACTGTCAATGGGATTCGATGCCCTCTTCTGGCATGCAGAGGTACATACAGATTAGAACACTCATATACATAAAATACATAAATAAATAAGTCTTAAAAAAAAGGAAATGAACAGGCTACTCTTTGTTCTTTTAGGACATATTCCTGTAAACTGGGCTTGGTGGCATACACCTTTAATCCTAGCTCTGTGGAGGCGGAGATGGGAGGATCTCTGTGGGTTCCAGGTTAGTATTGTCTACACAGCAAGTTCCAGGACAGTCAGGATTAAATAGACAGACCCTGCCTCAAAAAAGAAAAAAAAAAAAAAAAAAAAAAAAAGAAATATGTACTCTTCTAAACCTGACACCCAATATTTTTTGTGTAGGAATAGGAAGACCTGTTCATTGAAAACTAGGAGTTAGCTTATAGAAATTTGACTTTTTAGGTAATTTTACAGTATAATCTGAATTCTGTGAATATTAGGTAATATTATAAATTTTAAATGTTGCTCAAGTATATTTTTCAGTTGGAATATATATATATATATAAAATTGTGTACTAGATGTGAATATAAATATTGGTGTGCAGTGACTTAATGAGTATCGATGGTAGAATAGTTATAAAACAGCAATAGGAATTGTGCCTGGTTTATGTTTCTAGATCTTTCCCACCTCACCTTTTTAGGAGAGACAGGGTTGTGTGTAGCCAGCCTTCATAGTGTTGAGATTATAGTTGTCACCAATGTCCCTCTCTAGAAGTACTTTTAAAAATGTGTTAATTAAGCCGGGCGGTGGTGGCGCATGCCTTTAATCCCAGCACTTGGGAGGCAGAGGCAAGCGGATCTCTGTGAGTTCGAGGCCAGCCTGGGGTACCAAATGAGTTCCAGGAAAGGCGCAAAGCTACACAGAGAAACCCTGTCTTGAAAAACAAAAAAAACAAAAAAAAAAAAAGTATTATTTTCAACTTTATTTTTATTTTATGTGTGTTTGTGTGTTTGTGTTTGCCTGCATGTATGTGTCCACCATGTGTGTGCCTGGTGGCTGTAAAGGACAGAAGAAGACATTGGATCCCCTGTAGCTGGCGTTATAGATCGTACAAGCCATCATGTAGGTGCTAGGAACCAAATCCAGATCCTCTGCAAGAGCAAGTGTTCCTGACTGCTGAGCCATCTTTCCAGCTCCTAGAAATACTTTATAGAAAGTGTTTTAGGGGGTGGGGATTTAGCTCAGTGGTGGAGCGCTTGGCAAGGCCCTGGGTTCGGTCCTCAGCTCTGGAAAGAAAAGAAGAAAGTTTTTTGTTCCTTCTGCTTGTTTATATGTGTGTATGTGTACCCAACAGCATACATGTGGCATGAGAGGACAACCTTCAGGAGACATTTCTCTCCTTCTACAATGTGAGTCCCAGGGATATAGTTTAGGTTGTCAGGCTTGAAAGCAAGTATCTTTACCTGCTGATCGATTTTCATAGCATTTGGTAATATTTATTTATTTTTGGAGGTAGGGTCTCACTATATAACCCTGTGTAGCCTGAAACACAGAAATCTGCCTTTCTTCCCCTCCCAATAGTATTGAGATTAAAGATGTCATGTCCAGCCTTAATTTGGTTGTATTTTTTTGAGACAGCATTTCTCTGTGTAACCATCCTTGCTGTCCTGGAGCCCATTCTGTAGACTAGGCTAGCCTTAAACTCTCAGAGATCCACCTACTTCTGCCTTCCAAGGGCTGGGATTAAAGGCATGCACCACCACTGGCCGCTTGGCTAATTTGGTAATCTTTGATACACAAATTTCTTTTATATTTCTGTTTGAGATAGGGACCAGTATAGATCAACTTGGCTTCCAGTTCACCCTGTAGTGCAGGATGATCTTGATTTCCTGAGGGTCCTCTTGTATGACATTTTCTGGGGAACTATGAGCAAACATCTCCTTACCCTAGGTTTCAGTTTTGTTTATATGGCTTAAGGTGTGCCTGAATGTATGAGTATGTCTGTGCATCATGTGTGTGCAGTGCCCATGGAGGCCAGAAGAGGGAGTCAGACTCCCCTGGGCCTGGAGTTGCCTCAGTGGTGTTGGGAATTGATTCCAGGTCCTCTGAAAGAATGCCAGTGCTTTTATCCACTGAGCCATCTCTCCAGCCCTTTACCTCCTGTTTATTTAAAAAACAAACTGTGCACAGTCACGCATGCACACACACAAAACTATACAGGTTATGGGAGTTGGTTTTCTCCTTCTACCTTTTGAGTTCTGGGAATTACACTCAGGTTGTCTGGCTTGGAAGCATGAGCCTTTACCCGCTGAGCCATTTACTCACCCAGCTCCAGCAAGCAGGACTTAAAAAAGATGCTAAAATGTCCTTACTGCATAAACGTTTTGTTCCAAACGTGAAAAATGTAGTTGCCAAAAGCAAAAATGTACTTGATCTGTCCAGGTGTGCTCTTGATGGTGCATTATTATAACACTCATGAGGCAGAGACAGATGGATCTCTGTGAGTTTGAGGCCAGAATGGTCTACATACTATGTTTCAAGACAGCTAGGGCTCTGTAGAGAGACCCTATGTCAAAAAAACAAAATCAAACAAACAAAATGTACTTGATGTAAAATTGAGACACGGATGGCCTCCTCCAAATGAAATGACAGAACTTGTGACTTCATGGATGGGTCAGTGAGTCCAAACAGGAGCTGCTCTCTGGAAACATTCTTTAATTTTAGAGTTTTTTCCAACCCACGTTAATGTTCTTACTGCCGAACATTTCCCTTTGCTCCCAAGCTTTTTAGTATAAAGAAATTTTGGTAGAGTTGCAAATGTTCTCATACTCACCATGTAGATTTTACAATGAAGTTTGCCAAAGTTTTAATATCTATTGCCTCTTCACCAGTTTATGACCTTTAATATTCCAGCTTGCTTGCCATTAACTAGAGTTCAGTTTAGGATACTTGTATGTATGTGTATGTAGACAGAGTGAAAGGCTTTTTTGTTTGTTTGGTTTTTCGTGTTTGAGGATTGAACCGAGGGCCTTCTGCATGTATGGGTAAGTAGTCTGCTACTGAGCTTAATCCCTAGCCTCTAAAAACACACGTTTTTCACAAGTGGAATGAATATATCTGATTAATATAAATCCTTATGTAAAAGTAGAGAACATGATTATTGTCTTCAAGAATTTTCCTTGTGGCCAGACGGTGTTGGCATACACCTTTAATCCCAGCACTCAGGAGGCAGAGCCAGGCAGATCTCTGTGAGTTTAAGGCCAGCCTGGTCCCAGAGCAAGAGCCGAGACAGGCACCAAAATTACACAGAGAAACCCTGTTTTGGGGGGTGGAGGGTGATTTTCCTCATGTTCTTTCTGTCTCCAATTCCCTGGTAGCATTTTAATTTAGTGCTCCTAGGTTATATTACACATTGAATAACAAAGTACTTGCTTTTTTTTTTTTTAAGATATTTTTGTTTCCTGCTATTAGTACTGTTAAATTAAAATAAAAGCAAGGTGTGTGTGTGTGTGTGTGTGTGTGTGTGTGTGTGTGTGTGTGTGTGTGTGTGTGTTTGGTGCTGGGAGATTGAAATGAGGTCTTCTCATATGCTAAGCAAGTGTTCTCCCACTGAGCTTATCTCAGCTTTCTAAAAAAATTTAGATTACTTATTATCAATTATTGATTGATTGATTGTTTTTCAAGACAGAGTTTGTGATCCTCTTGCTTCAGCCTCTTCAGTAGTAGGGATTACAGACATGTATCGCTGAGACAAGGTACAAATGTTTTGGTATCTCTGAATAGATTGGCTTCATTTGCGTTTTTTATAAAAATAGTTTTATAGATAGGATTTTGCAGAAGAACTAATTTTTAGACTGTAAACATTTATCTACTTTTAGGGAGAATTTTTTTTTTTAACATTCATTTGTGTTTTGGGCATGTAAACATTGTGCAGGTGTAAATGTTACAACTTGTAGGAGTTAGTTCTGGGGATTGAACCCAGGTCATCAGGCTTGGTGGTATTACCTTTACCTACAGGGCCATCTTAGTGGCCTTTCTTTTCTTTTCTTTTTTTAAAAATAAGTTTGTTTTATTTTACATCCCAGCCCCAGTTGCCCTTCCATCCTGTCCTCCTAGTATTTTCCTTGTGTAGATACATTTCTTATATTAAATCTATATTGAAAGCTCTTGGTGGTTCTTCTTGGAGAATTTCCAGAGCACAGTGAAGAACATTTCTATTAAATTTACCATTTATTCATTATATATACTTATCTTGTACCAAACAAGTGAAATCTCCGAGTAGGAGGAAGTTTCTCTCTTTCAATTTTTTTTTTTAAGGGATTTTTGAGATAGGGTTTCTCCATGTAGCTTTAGAGCGTGTCCTGTAACTCACTTTGTAGACCAGGCTAGCCTTGAACTCACAGAGATTCTCTCCTGGCTCTGCCTCCTGAGTGCTGGGATTAAAGGCATGCTCCACTGCCCAGCATTATTATTATTATTTTTTAAAGATTTAGTTATTATGTATACAGTATTCTGCCTGCATGTATGCCTGCATGCCAGGAGAGGGCACCAGATCTCATTATAGATGGTTGTGAGCCATCATGGGAATTGAACTCAGGACCTCTGCAAGAGCAGCCAGTGCTCTTTACCTCTGAGCCATCTCTCCAGCCCTCTCTTTTATATTTTTGCTAGATTTATTTATTTATTTATTAATTACAGTAGTAGCACAGATATGGAGGTCAAAGAACACCTTTGGGAATCTGTTCTCTTCTACCTTTTGTGGGTCCTTGGGATCAAATATCAGTCATTTGCTTGGTGACAAATGCCTTTACTTGCTGAATCATCTTACTGGCCCAGTGTTTGTTTTGAGAGATAGGATCTCATTGAGAATCAAGTAACAAGTAATTTGTGGATTGTAACAGTTCTTGCCTTTCTGTTAAGAAGTGTGTAGCCAGGCGGTGGTGGCTAATGGAATCCCAGCACTCAGGAGGTAGAGGCAGGTAGATCTCTGGGTTTGAGGCCAGCCTGCCCTACAGATCGAGTTAGTTTCAGGATAGCCAGGGATACACAGACCCTGTCTTGAAAAAACAACAACAAAAACAACCCCCCCCCCCAAGACCTAATGTTAGTGTTTGCAGATGATGTAGATTAGGCTGGCAATGGAAATTTGATGTTGTATCAACCAGGCATTGGAGCACATGCTAGTATCTCAGCACTCACAAAGTAGAAGCAGGGATGGTGGTAGAGGGGGCAGCTTTGAGGCCAGCCTAGACTCCATAGGGAGACTCCAAAAAACAAAGCCCGTAAAGAAATGAATCAATCGACCAATCTCAAAAATACTGAGGTGTATATAAAGAATTGTTTTCATGGTAGTTCTAGAAACTGATACTTATTCTCAACAATAACCTTTCTTTCTTTCTTTCTTTTCTTTTTTTTGGAGACAGGTTTCTCTGTATCCCTGGTTGTCCTGGAACTCATTTTGTAAGCCAGACTGGCCTTGAACTCAGCGATTGGCCTGCCTCTGCCTTCCAAATGCTGGGATCAAAGGTGTGCAACATAGACACACACACATACATACCCTGGCTGACTTTTTTTTTTTAAGCTTAAAATGTTTACAATGGTGTTTTGAATAACCTAGTAAAAGGCATGTGATGCCAAAGTTAGAGATAAAAGAGACCTTATTATCTGTTTCCCAGTGTTACTCAGTCTCCTTAGAACCAAGCCTATTCTAATTTTTTTTGTTATACAACTTTAAAAAAATGACTTTTCCTCTTAAAAAGGAATCCAGAACACTGGCTGAGATTGCAAAAGCAGAGCTGGATGGCACCATACTGAAGAGCAGACCTCTCCGAATTCGCTTTGCTACACATGGAGCAGCTCTCACGGTCAAGAACCTTTCTCCAGTTGTTTCCAATGAGCTGCTGGAGCAAGCATTTTCCCAGTTTGGTCCAGTAGAGAAAGCTGTTGTGGTTGTGGATGACCGTGGTAGAGCTACAGGAAAAGGTTTTGTAGAATTCGCAGCGAAGCCTCCTGCTCGAAAGGCTCTGGAGAGATGTGGTGATGGGGCCTTCTTGCTAACAACGTAAGTGTTAACTATCTTGTCCTCTGTCCAGTTACATACGGGCTGTGTCTGTTGGGATTCTGATGTTGGCTTGTTTGTTTTGTATAGTGTATTAATTTTTTTGAAACAAGGTTTTGCTGTCTAGCTCTGGATGGTTCAGCGCTCGCTATGGAGACAGGCTGGCCTCCAGCTTGTGAGTGATTAAAGGTGTGCATGCACCACCAGGCCTGGCTTTTAAAACAACAAGTTTGTTGTTTTTGACCCAGTCTGGAGATGTTGGCCCCAGACTTGCCGCAGTCCTTCTGCCTCAGCCTCCTGAGTGCTCGGTTTGTAAGTGTGTGTGTGTGTGTGTGTGTGTGGGTGTGGGTGTGGGTGTGGGTGTGGGTGCGCGAGACATTACCGTGGGTAAGGAGATAGTTCAATACTTTTGATTGTGTGTGTGATCACTGGGAGTCACGTAAGAAATTTGAAGCTTTAAGAAATTTTAGCTTTCTTGAGGTATAATTTTCTTACATAAAAAAACCCATCTTGTTTCAAATGTGGAACCCAATGAATTTTTTGATTTTTGTTTTGGGCACAGAGTCTTAACTTACTTTGTGATTCCCAAGCATTATAATTAAAGGCATGTGTGGTGGCTGGCTGGCTCAATAGGTATGTTTTTTGTTGTTATTTTGAGATACAGTCTTGCTGTGTAGACCAGGTTGGCTTCAACCTCACTCTGTAGCTGGGGATGACTTAGAACTCATTTTAGTGGCTGGGATTACAGGTGTGCGTGTCCATGCCCAGTCAGACTGTTCTATAGTGGTCATATCTCTCTCATTCCTCATTCTCACCAGCAATGAATGACAACTTCATATTTCATTGGAGGTTAAATTAGATTTTATTTCTGATAATTAAGGTTGAGCATCTTTTTGTGTGCTTTTTTTTGTCACTTATATCTCCTCATGAAGTATGTGAAAATTTTTGCCCCCACTCTTTTTTTTTTTTTAAGTTAGGTGGTTTGTTTCTCTTCCCGAATTACATAATCTAGATACACATCAGTATTGTAAATATTTCTTTTAGTTTGTGACTTGCATTTTTATTTTGTTTTGAAACAAGATCTCACTATGTACTCTTTATGTAGACCAGGTTAGCCTTGAACTACTAGAGATCTGGCTACCTCTGTAAGATTAAAATGTGTGCCACCATGTCTAACTTGTGGGTTATGCTTTGGGAAGGATGGGCAGTGCTGGGTATGGAACCTAGGGCTTTGTACTTTGTAGACAAGCTCTCTACTTGAGCTATCATAGTCTTGTAGTGTGCGTTTTAATTTTCTTTTTAATTACTATTTATAATGATACTAAAGGACTGTTTTTAATTTTTTTTTCATTTTTACATACCATCCTCTTCCCCCTCCCTATTCTCCTCTCACCCTCCACCTCCCCCCAGATGATTTATTTTTAAGTTTTTCTTTTAAGTATGTATATGTATTGGTGCACATGACTGCAGTTGCCCTTATTGGCTAGAGGTGTCAGGTATCAGATTCCTCTTAACCTGGAGTTTTAAGGAGTTGGAAACTGCTGAATATGGCTGCTAGAAACTGGACTACTGTCTTTTGCAAGACCAGTATGTTCTTGTAACCACTGAGCCATCTCTTTAGAGCAGTGATTCTCAACCTATGGATTGCAACCTCTTTGGGGGATCACATACCAGATATCTTGCTTATCAGATATTTAATTTATGATTCATAACAGTAGCAGAATTACAGTTATGAAGTAGCAACAAAATAATTTTATGGTTGTGGGGGGTCACCACAACATGAGTATTAAAGGACTGTAGTATTAGGAAGGTTGAGAACCTTCTGCTCTAGAGCCACATTTTAATTTTTAAATAGTGGTTTTCAAGGAACAGCAGTAGCCAGAGTTACTGGTGCTCATGAGCCATCTGATGGGGATTTTGGGAATTGAACTAGGGTCCTCTGGAAGAGCAGCAGTACATTTGCTTAAGTGCTGAGTCCTATCTCTACCTCTGATGACTTATTTAAACTGAGCATACACTATTTATTTTCCACAATAAAATGCCTTTCAAGTTGCTAACAAACAATGCATTTGGTGGGAAAAGCCTTACAAAATCATAACTCCAGGTTTGGTGCGTGTTGGTTGTCTTCTTCAGGAGTTAGCTACATTGTTTTTGAGACAAGGTCTGCTGGGACCTGAGGCCCACTGCCATGATTAGCTGTGCTAGCTGGCCAGTGAGCTCCAGGTGTACTCTTGTCTCTGCCTTTCCAACTCTGCAGTTACAGGTGCCTGCCCCACTTGGCTTTTTACATGGATGCTGGGGTTGAGGTCAAATCCTCCTTCTTGTGTAGCAAGCACTTCACTGACTGAGCCATTTCCCTTGCCTGGTAACTCCAGGTTTAACATTGATTGGGCACTTGATTTATTTTTTTTCGGTCAATTTATTTACATGTTTCCATATGTATTTTTTGTTAAAATGAATAAAATTAGCAAATGTCACTATAAACCAAATTTAAATCAAGATTTAAAAACTTTTTCAATACCTGAGATGATATTGAAGTTTTAAAAAAAGGTGAGATAATGAACAAGTAGTAGGTAAGCATAATGAAACCACAGATGCTAACATGTTAGCATACTTCCCATTAAAGATAAAATGGGACAGTCCCTTAAGTACTTACTCTGCACCACATATGTTCCTCACTCTTTTTGTTATGTAATAGGATGATGGGACTTGTGACTGATCTTGGCTCATTTGTTCTGTGTCTGTTTAGGAACAACAAAAGGGAGAGTTGGGGGAACATTGTACATTTTGTACTTGTCAGGTTCTGTTTCAGAAAGTTGTCCATCCCTTCTTCCCTAATGTTACCAGTTATCTAGTGCCCATATTCATGGTAAAGATTGAATTTATAGTGCCTGACATGCTTGGTTTATTCCTCCCTTCTTCCCTCCTTTGTTCCCTCCTTCCTTCTTTCTTTTTTACAGGGTCTCACTACATAACCCTGGCTATCCTGGAATTTGCTACGTAGACCAGGCTGGGCTTGAACTCACAGATAACCACCTGGCTTGTGTCTTGTATCTGACATGTTTTAAAGTACAGAACTGACATTTCTTTCTGAACTTTGTGAGCTGCCATGTGGGTGCTGGGAGTTGAACCTGGGTCCTTTGGAAGAACAGCCTCTGAGCCATTTCTCCAGCCCTCAATGAATCACTTCTTAAAAGAAAGAATTTTCAACCTTTTTGCCCTCTTCTTTCTTAATTTTTTAATTTTATTTTATGTGTATGAGTGTTTTTCTGCATGTATGTCTGTACTGCATGTATGTGCCTGCCTGCTGCTGATGGAGCTAGAAAATGGAGTCAGATCTCTGTTGTGAGCCTCCATGTAGGTGCTAAGAATTCAGCCTGGGTTCTTGAGGAAAAGCGGCAGTGCTTTTTAACTGCTGAACCGTCCTTCCAGCTGCCCCCCCAACACTTTTTTTTTTTAAGGGTTCTTCTGTAGTCTGCTTGCATTTAGTTTAAAATGACTTTGAACTTAGGTTTCTCCTATTTCTACTTCCTGAGTGCTGAGATTATAGGCACTACCATGTCTAATTTTATTCACTTCAGGGCATGGAACCCAGGGCTTTATGTATAACAGGCAAGTAAGTACTCTTTTATCAGTTGAGCAATATCTCTAACCCATTTCATGTATTTTCTCTAGTTTCGGTTACACCTTGATGTTAACTGCCTGACTTGTATTTCTTAAAGCATCACTGTTCTAAAGGCAATATAGTTTTAACACTGCTTGCATGGTAATCAGTTGGTAGCAGACAAATTATAATATTGTATCATCTGTTCTGCTTACTTCACTCTTCCACTTAAGAGCATGGTAATGTAAGGAGGGTTTCTGGGCATATCTATCAGCATCCATTCCTGTCTCTTCCTCTTCAGTCCCTAATTTGTTCCTTGAGTGTCCTGTGGCTTCTACTTCTGTGTGTGCGTGTGTGCGTGTGTTCCTACGTGCGTGCACGTGACTGATGTAGGTCTCATTTTAGGGTTTAGGCTCATGTTTGTCTTATTTGATAGAAGGACAGAACCTTATGTAGCCCAAGTTGGCCTAGAACATGCCCTGTAGCTCAAGGATCACATGAATCCTGCTATCTGTACCTCAGAAGAATATATATGTGTACCACCACACTCAGTTTGTTTTGTTTTTCAAGATGAGGTTTCTCTGTGTAGTCCTGGCTCTCCTGGAATTCTCTGTGTAGACCAGGATGGCCTTGAACTTAAAGAAATCCACCTGCCTCTGCTTCCCAAGTGCTGGGATCAAAGGTGTGCACCACCTCTGCTTGGCTAACTTTTTTTTTTTGAACAGAGGGAACATGGATTTACTAAGGAAGATTGAGAATTGTGGAGAGTGTGAGGGAGGATTTCCTATAATAGAGTTAAAAAATTATTTATGTAGGTGTTTTGTGTATGTCTGTGTATTGTGTGTGCAGTGCCTGAAGAGGCAGAAGGTGGTGTTGGATCCCCTAGAACTGGAGTTAATGATTGTGAGCTGCCATTTGGGTTCTGAGAATTGAACCTGGGTCCTCTGGAAGAATGGTAGCCAATGCTCTTAACCACTGAGCCATCTCTCTAGCCACTGCTATAGAATTTTTAAAGACTATTGAACAATATTGGTAGGCCCTGAAACACTGAAAAATAGGCAGTTATAGGTGTTTGAAGTGGTAGGAATTGGATGGTGAGGCCACATACATAAAATATGGATTCGATAATACCTTTCTGTGTGCTGGGATTGAACCCATAACCTCCTTCTTGGTTGTTTTGCTTATTATTTGAGACAAGATCTCACTTTGGTGCACACACACCTGGAACTCACTATGTAGCTAAGGCTGGCATTCATCTTGCCCTAACCTCTGTAGTGCTGGCATTACAAATGTAAGGTATTGTCTTAGTTTGGTTGCTGTTGCTTCAATAAAAAAGCTGTGATCGAAAGCAACTTGGAGAGAAAAGGTTTATTTCAGCTTCTAGTAGTCTGTCATAAAGAGAAGTCAGGAAAGGAACTTGAGACAGGAATTGAAGCAGAGGGCATGGAGGAATGCTCTTTGCTTGCTCTCTTAGTTCATTCAGTTTGCTTCTTTATACATCCCAGGACCATCTGCCCAGGGCTGGTACTGCCCACAGTGGGCTGGGCCCTTATACATAATCAAGAAATGCCCACATGCTTGTCCGTAGACCAGTCTGATGGTATTTTCTTAGTTGAGATTCTGTATTAGTTATAAAACACTTATGACCAAGGTGACTTAGAAGAGTGAATTATATTTGGGTTTACAGTTCCAGGAAGAACTGAGTCCATGAGGGTAGAGTGAAGAAGGCTCAAGTGAGCTGCTTGAGCAAGAAGCTCACATCTGCAAGCACCAGAGCAGAGAGAGCAGACTGAGAATTGTGCAAGTTGTTAACTTTCAAACTCTCCAGTGATCTACTTCTAGCAAGGCCATACCTCCTAAGCTGCCCCAAACAGTGCTACCAGCTAGGGACCAAGTATTCAAATGCTGAAGACTGGAGGGGGGAGTTCTCCTTTAAACCACCACAGATGACTCTAGCTTGTGTCAAGATGACAAAATAACTAACCAGCACAGCTACCATGCCTACCTATTTTGACCCAGATATTAAAAATTAATTAACTAATATTGTAGCAGGGTCTCACTGTGTTGCTCTGGCTATCATGGAACTCACTATGTAGACCAGGCTGGCCTCAAATTCACAAATCCTTCTGCCTCTGCCTCCCTGGTACTGGGATTATAGGCGTTCGCCACCACACCTGGGTTTATTTTCATCTGTGAATATGCATGATTCTTAGACATTTTCTTAACTGTGACATTTTTCAAGTAAATATTTTGATTATAAATTTTAGGAGAGAATGTTAATTGTAGTCATGAGATTAATTTTTATTATTGCCTTTATACTTATCTAGAACACCTCGTCCAGTCATTGTAGAACCCATGGAGCAGTTTGATGATGAAGATGGCTTACCAGAGAAGCTAATGCAGAAAACACAACAATACCATAAGTAAGACTTGATTAATAAAGATATTTTAGATGTGTATTGTTTAGAGTTTATTACATTTTCATAAAGTACTATTAGAATATAAATTGGTTAATAGAATGGTTTGGTCTATATGGAATGTTATTTTTATTAAAAAAAAACTGTGGATTAATTTTATGTGTATGTGCCTAAGAGTATGTATATGCACCACATGTGTGCAGGAGCTCACAGAAGTCAGAAGCAGCATTGGAGCTCCTGGAACCGGAGTTACAGGTGGTTGTGAGCTGACTTATGAGAGCCAAACATGGGTCCTTTGCAAAAGTATTAATTGCTCTTAACTGCTGAGCTATCTCTCTAGCCACATTATTTCCCCTTCTTATGCATGGATAAAACATGCTAATTTTACTTAGAAACATTTCTACTTTTTATTTATTTAATTCTCTCTCTTTTTTTTTTTTTTTTCAAGTTTCACTGTGTAGTTATGGCTGGCCTGGAATTTGCATATGTGTATGTGCACATGAGTGCAGGTGCCACAGAGGCATCAGAGCCCTGGATCTGGAATAAAGGCTTAATTTTTGAGCTGTCTGACATGGGTGCTAGGAACGAAACTCTAGTCTCTGGAAGAGCAGCGAATGCTCTTAAGTACTGAGCCATTTCTCCTCCCTCCCTCCCCCCCTCCCTCCCTTTTTAAATTTTTTTTTTTTTTGTAGTGATTATTTTCTTTTGAGTCAGGGTTTCACTGTGTAACCCTGGAAGGACTAGAACTCACTGTGTAGACCAGGCTGGCTTCAAACTCAGAGACACCTGCCTGTCTGATTCAGGGCAGCTGGGATTAAATTTGTGTGCCACCATGCCTCTTATTTTTCTTTTCTTTACTCCCCCACCCCCCAATTTGAGACAGGGCTTGAACTGACAGAGAACTGCCTGCCTCTGCATCTAGACTCCCCTCCTTTCTTATTCACCAAATGCCCTTCCAGAACCAAATCTTGTGCTTTAATATCTTCTCTACTGACCTAAATTCCTAGTCCCTGTATATGATTCTTGTTAATTACCTCCTTTTGCTCTATAATAACTTTCTGTGTCAGTGCTTGGAATTTTGTTGTATCAGATCATCTTCCTTTTAATTCCAAGTAAAATGAAAATTCCAATTGTAAGGTTTCTATAGGTGAGATGAGAATTGTGTTACTATTAATACTTTTTGTTTTGTTTTGTTTTTTCGAGACAGGGTTTTTCTGTGTAGTTTTGAAGCCTATTCTGGAACTCTTTCTGTAGACCAGACTGGCCTTAAACTCAGAGATCCACCTGCCTCTCTGCCTTGCAAGTAGTGGGATTAAAGGCGTGCACTACCACCACTTGGGCCTACTATTAATACTTTTAAAAGAAACTACTCATAGCTGAGAGTGATTGAAAACTTCATCTGAATTTCAGGTGTATCCATAGCTCTTATTTATTTACTGTTTCCTTTTTTGAAACATGGTCTCTCTATGTAGCCATGATGGCCATGGAACACACTGTTGTAGACCATGTTGTCCTTGAACTCATGTAGATCCTTCTGGCTTTGCCTCCTGAGTGCTAGGATTAAAGGCATGCACCACCAACCTTGGCCCATTTTTCATTTAGTCATTTGTTTTCTCATTTGTTATTTGACTTTTGAAAGTATGTGTGTACATAGTTGTGCCGTAAATTATGTTATAATAGGAATTGTGTTATATGTTTTAGATACAGCAGTTGACTGGTAATGTTTGATGTTTTATAATGGCACAGCTGTTAAATATATAACTACAGGTAGACTGAGTCAGTTTGTTATCTTTAGCCCAGCTACTTAACTTGGTAGATAACAGCCTCCCCACCCCTAGGGCTGAACCCAGGGCATTGTGCTCTACCACTGAGCTAAATCCCCAACCCCAACAAAATATTTTTATTACTAAGAATCTGATTCTAAGACTATTAACTTAGAACTCATTGGGTTTGTATGTTGTAGGTTTCATTATGTGTAGTAGTTAAATGAAAATGAGAAAGTCTTTATGGGAGGTAGTAATAATAACATAGGTTAGAATATTGCATTTTGTAAGTTTGAATCATGGTTTCATTACTTATTAGTTGGGCGCTCTTGGGAAGTTTGATAAATTCATGTATATAGTATCTTTCATGATAGTGTCATGAGACAATGTAGAATGAGTCACTGTTCAGACCATAAATGTTATAAATTTCCAATAAGTGATAGTTTTTATTATTCTCTGTTGTTTACTTTTTAAGTATACATTTTTGTATGTTTTTAATGTTAATGTAGGGAAAGAGAACAGCCACCACGGTTTGCTCAGCCTGGGACATTTGAATTTGAATATGCATCTCGATGGAAGGCTCTTGATGAAATGGAAAAGCAGCAGCGTGAACAGGTTGATAGAAACATCAGAGAAGCCAAAGAGAAGCTGGAGGCAGAGATGGAAGCAGCTAGACATGAACACCAATTAATGCTAATGAGGCAAGGTAAAAGAGATGTGCCACTGATTTGTATTAGAATTTTTTTGGGGGGGTGTTTCGAGACAGGGTTTCTCTGTGTAGCTTTGCGCCTTTCCTGGAACTCTCTCTGTAGCCTAGGCTGGCCTCAAACTCACAGAGATCCGCCTGGCTCTGCCTCCCGAGTGCTGGGATTAAAGGCGTGCGCCACCACCGCCCGGCTTTGTATTAGTATTTGGTTGTTAGTTGAGCTTTTGGATATAGGGTCTTTCTATGTAGACCAGGCTGTCCTTGAACTTACAGAGTTCTGCTTGTCTCTGCATTCTGAGAGCTGTATATTAGTATTAACATGCCAATTGGAGTTCAGAAACCAGAGTTATAACTTAATATATTAGTTATTTTTTCCTGATAAGGTTTGTGGTTGTTTTAAAGACAGAGTCTTACCTGGTAACTCAGGTTCTTCTTGAACTGTTGATTATCATCTTGAGTATTGGGATTGTAGATGTGAGCTACAACTCCTGATGAGAACTCTTTTTTGAAAAGCTAGACATGTAGTGGGATAGAGTATCTCTCATCCAGAAAGCTTGGGGACAGATTTGTTTCAGAGTTGGATTTCTGGGCTTTAGCTTTTCCAATTCAGGATGTTTATTCGGCTTGGGAACGTGTGAGGGAGCTGGAGAGGTGGCTCCGTGGTTAAGAGCACTGGCTGTTCTAGAGGTTCTAGGTTTGATTTCCAGCACCTGTATGGTACCCACAACTATCTATAACTTCAATCCAGGGAATCTGATACCCTTTTCTCTAGCTTCCTTGGGCATTTGAATGCACATACATAGTTCACAGATATACATCCAGGCAAAACCCCCTTACATGTACAAATAAGGAGGACAAAAGTGTTAGTAAGCTGGGTTTGTAGTTCAGTTATTGATTACATGCCTAGAATGCATGAAGCCCAGGGTTCTGTTTGAAGTGGAGTGGTTGGTGAATGTCTGTACTCCTAGGACTTGGGTGTTGGAAGCTGAAAAATGAAAAGTTCAAGGTTAGACTTGGCTAGCAAGTTCCAGGACAGCCTGGGTTACTACATGAGACACTGAAAAAATTTTTTTTTAAAAGTGTTTCCTATATGAGTAGTATTTCTGGAGGTAATTCAAATATTTACTTTTGTGGTAATCCAGATACCATTCTTTTGACAGAAAGGGAAGCATAGTAGACAATTTGGGATATAGTAGACAATATGGGATAAAGCCATACATAAATTATTATTATTATTATTATTATTATTATTATTATTATTTGAGTCATGGTTTCTCTCTGTAGCTATCATGGAACTCACTTTACAGGCCAGGCTGGCCTCAAACTCACAGAGATCTGCCTGCTTCTGCCTCTTGAGTATTGGGATTAAAGGTGTGTGCCACCACTTCCCAGCACCACATGTAAAATTTTGATAGAAAGATTAGGAAAAGTGCTGCCTTTAAGGTTATTGATTTGCATCAAAAGAGCACCAAAATGGAGCTGTGATTTTTGTTAGTGGTGGAATACTTTTTTAGCATACACAAAGCTGTGGATTCATTCCCTAGTCAGACCTCAGGGTTAGCGGGGAGAGGAGAGAGTAGCAGATGGATAACCTGGTAGAGAAGAAAAAGATTAATGTATTCAGATGGATATGGGGATTTAGAAAGAATAGTTCCTTACCAACTGGGAAGAGCATGAGACAAAACTCAGTTTTTAAGAGCAGTCTTTAAATGAAAGTTGTTGGGTTTTGTGTGTGTGTGTGTGTGTGTGTGTGTGTGTGTGTGTGTGTGTGTGTGTGTGTGTGTTTTGTTTCTTTTTTAAATGTGTCTGTATTTTGCCCGCATGTTTGTCTTTGTAACACTTGTTATGCCTGTTGCCTCGGAAGCCAGAAGAGGACATTGGATCCCCTAGAACTGGAGTCACCGATGGTAGTGAGCTGTCATAGTGCTGGGACCTAGGTGCTGGAAATCAAACCTGGGGTTCTCTGGAAGAGTAGCCAGTGCTCTTTTTCTGAAGTATTTTTCCAGCCCTCAAAAGCAGTCTTTTTTTTTTTTTTTTCCCTCTGAGACAGGGTTTCTCTAAGTAGCTTTTGGTGTCCTAGAACTCACTCTGTAGACCAGACTGGCCTGAACTCAGAGATCTGCCCACCTCTCCCTCTCCCTCCCAAGTGCTGGGACTAAAGGTGTACATCACCACTGCCTGGCCTCTAGCTCTGTTTTTTTTTTTTTTTTTTTTTTTTTTTTTTTTTTTTTTTTAAATAAATGCAAACTGTCCTATAACTCAAGATGACCTTGAACTTCTAAGTATGTAGCAGGAGATGACCTTGATCTCCTAATTCTCCTACCTCCAACTCCCCAAATGCTGGAATTAAGTACATCACTATCCCCTCCTGCTGCTGCTGCTGTTCCTCCTCCTCTTCTTTTTTTCTTTTTTTTTTTAAGCTTTTTAAAACATTTGTGAGTTTGTTTGTTTGTTTTTGTTTTTGAGATGGGGGTGGGTGTCTCAGTGTAGCCCAGGCTTACCTTAAACTTGACTGTGTAGTGGAGGATAAACTTGAACTCCTGATTCTTCAATCAAGTGCTAGAAGTATAGGCATACACTACTATGCCCGGTATAATAAATGTTCACTACTATGTGGTGCCATATGCCTGTATTCTCAACATTTGATACACAGAGGCTGGAGGATCAAGAGTTCAAGGTTGTTGTCTGCTACATACAGTGATTCAAACTTTGGCCTGGATTTTATGAGATCCTTTCTTGTGGGGCTTTTACCCAACAAACCCCACAGTTCCCCAGAGTTTTCTTGAGTTCGAGCAGCAGGAAATATTAGAAGGATTTAGATTGTGCAGATAAACAGATAGAAAATAAAGGATAGCCTCGAGAGGGCCTGGAACCTGTTCCAAAGAGCCCTGACTGTCTCTAGCCCGGGGTATTTATAGAGACGCCAAGGGGTGGAGCCAAAGACCTCCTCCCCCAGCACAGCCAAGTGCAGACCATCTCAGACACCTGCACTCAGGCCTGTGGTCCTGATCATCCTCTCTATGCACATCTGCTGAGTAAAGCCACGAGGAACCTGCAAACGGGCTCCCATACTTCTCAAACACCCCTCTCCTCTGTCACCAAAAGAAAAATAGAAAACATTGATGACTCATCTCTAAATCCTTTGGTAAATTCTTATTTCTGTTAGGATAAAATATAGGACTTTACTTTGTTTTTAATAGAGTCTCACTGTTGTCCAGGCTAACTCTGCATTTTGGCCTCCAGTTTCTGGACTCAAGCATTCTTTATTTTTCCACAGCCTCTTTAGAAGTTAGGACTACAAACTGAACTTGTTTTTGATTATTAATGTAGGAGACAGTTCCTAAGTTTTCTCTTTTTTGGAGGAGCAGGAGTTTGTTTTTTTTTTAAAACAGGCTTTTCTCTAATTAGTCCTGGTTATCCTGGAACTTGCTCTGTAGACCAGGCTCCAACTCAAGTAGATCTTCCTGTCTCTGCCTCAAAGTGCTGGGAGTAAAGGTGTGTGCCACCACTCCCGGGCTAGTTTTTGTTTTTTTAAGGATTTTTGTGTGTATGGTTATTTTGTCTGTATGTATGTCTGTGCACCAAGTATATGTGTGCCCAAGGAGTCCTGAAGAGGATGTCTGGTCCCCTGGGAGTGCAGTTACACAGACTCCATTTGGGTACCTGGAACAGAACTCAGTGCCTGTGCAAGAGCAATATATGTTGTGCTCTTAAACAGATATATGTCTCCAGCCCAATTCTTTGATTTTCTCTTTGTGTGTGTGTGTTTATCTATCTGTCTGTCTATCTATATTTATCTATTTATCTATCTATGTCTATCTATCTATCTATCTATCTATCTATCTATCTATCTATCTATCTATCTATCTATCTATCTTTTTGGGCATAGGAACTTACTATGTAGTACTGGTTGGCTTGGAACATTATATAGACTACTCTGACCTGGAACTCATGGAGATCCTCTTGCCTCTGCCTCCCAAGTAACCAGGTAATACAGTGTTCTCCAATCATAATTTTCTTTTTTTTTTTTTTTTTTAAGATTTATTTATTTATTATGTATACAGTGTTCTGCCTGCATGTATGCCTGCAGGCCAGAAGAGGGCACCAGATCTCATTACAGATGGTTGTGAGCCACTATGTGGTTGCTGGGAATTGAACTCAGGGCCTTTGGAAGAATAGCCAGTGCTCTTAACCTCTGAGCCATCTCTCCAGCCCTTTTTTTAAAGATTTATTTATTTATTATGTATACAGTGTTCTGTCTGCACATATCCCTGCAGGCCAGAAGAGGGCACCAGATCTCATTACAGATGGTTGTGAGCCACCATGTGATTGCTGGGAATTGAACTCAGGACCTTTGGAAGAACAAGCAGTGCTCTTAACCTCTGAGCCATCTCTCCAGCCCTAATCATAATTTTCTTATACAGAAATCCTTTTTTTTTTTTTTTTTTTTTTTTTTTTTTTTTTGAGACAAGGTCTCTCTATTATGTAATTCTGGCTGCCTGGAACTCCCAGAGATCCACCTGCCTTTTGAGTGCTGGGATTAAAGGTGTACCACCACGCCACGCTTGTATAGAAGTGTTAATAACCCTATTTTAAATAGGTTTGTTTAGGTTTCACTTTATAATCATCATTCGACTGTCTAATGTTCATCCTCTATTGATTTCTTTAAAGTGGCATAGAAGTTGCATATGGTATTGCATGCCTGTAATCAATTGCAGAACTCTGGACAGGGAGGCAAGAGGATCCCAAGTTTGAGGTCAGCCAAGACTACATAATGTATCAAAATATTATCTCAAAGCAACCAAACATAGTTGCTCCTGTGTATAATCTTAGCACTTTTGAAGCTAGGGAAGGTGAATTGCAGTGAGTTTGAAACTTCCTTGGGTTACATAGTGGGTTCTAGTTTGGTGTAGGGCAGTAATTCTCAACTTAATGGTGCGACACTTTAGTACAGTTCCTTGTGCTGTGGTGACTCCCAGCCATAAAATTTTTTCTATGCTATTTATAATTAATTTTGCTACTTTTATGAATCGTAATGTTAATATCTGTGTTTTTCCATGGTCTTGGGTGACCCCGTGAATAGGTTGTTTGACCCTATCTCAAAAAACCACAAAAGATAAAGATTGAAAACAAAAAGAGGTAGCTAGAGAGATGTCTCAGCAGTTAAAGAGCACTGGCTGTTCTTCTAGAGGACTCAGCTTCGATTCCCAGATGTCTGTAACTCCAGTTCCAGGGGATCTGATGCCGTCTTCTGGCCTCCTTGGATACCAGCCATGCATGTTGTACACACATACTTGCAGGCAAAATATTTATACATATAAAATAAAAATAAATCCTTGAAACAAAATAATAAGAAAGCAGTAAGACCTTAGCTCTTTTATGTGCCAGCAATAGACATTCTACTTTTGAATGTGAATGTACAGAAAAGGAAGGTTAAAAAATTGTAACATGTAGTAATATTTTGTAGATTTAATGAGACGTCAAGAAGAACTCAGACGCTTGGAAGAACTCAGAAACCAAGAATTGCAGAAACGGAAGCAAATACAACTGAGGTAAATTAATACCTAACATAAATGTATTTCATTGTATGGTTCATTGATAAAAGTCCCTTATTATTCAAGTTGTGAAAATAGTAAAAATATGGAAGAAAACTTTTTTTTGTCCACACATCATACAATGTAATTCTTTAGCTGGTTAAGGACACTTTGATTGCATATACTTTGGAGTTAAGTATTGCATGTAATTTATTGTAAGAATGCTCAGTGATTTGCCAGACTTTTTCCAGAGATAGATACATTTAGATTGCTGTTTTGCTTGGTTTTGCTTTGAAATAGGTTGTCACTATGTAACCTAGGCTGGATTGTCACTGCTGTTGTCTACTAGGTTGGCCTCAAAAGTCTAGAACATTCACTTAATTTCCCCAAATACTAGAAGTATAGGCTCATGCCACTGTGTCTAATTTCTGCAGTACCTGGACTCTTGTGTGGTAGATATATACATATACAAATGAGCCACATCCCCTGCTCAGGGAATGGACATTTAAAATCACATAGTTTTCAAAGCTTCAAAAATCATAAGTTAATGTTTTAAACAAACATGCCACCTGCATGGCAGCTCACCCTGTCTGTAACTCCAGTTCCAGGCGATCCTATACCCTCACACAGACATTCATGCAGACAAAACACCATCACTGGGCTGAGAACTACTCTTACACTTTCAATGTACCTCAGAGTTTGAGAACTCCTGAGGTGTATTTCCCACCTCAGGAGAACACTTCACAGTTTCTTTTTATGTAAACAGGTTCAGATCTTTTCAATTTGCAAAAGGAAAGGAAGCTTCTTCCAGAATTTAAAACCTTATTTGATTCCAGCTTTCTCTTTTATCTCAATTTGTCAGCTAGGTGTTTGCATAGTAATGTATCCTATAGATACTGTCTCCCCCGCTTCCCACCCCAACAAGGAAGGCAGCAAAGCAAAACCAAATAATTAAAACCGAATAGAGTATGGAGAAGACCCTAATTGTGACATACAATGTAACCCATGACTCTCCTAGAAATGAGTGACATGGTCACACTGAAAAGTGACTTAGAACCTGAACAATCTTCCGTTTGCTTGGGTGGGTGGGTGGTTGGAAACAAGGTCTCAGATAGTCCAGGCTGGACTGTCTTGAACTATGTACTGCCTTGAAAAAGAATGAACTTGAATAAGCTGAAGTTTGTAGACAATAGAATATTTGTTATGCGCTGTAGAGGAATGAACTGTGGAACTTGAAGAAGACATGGAAGGAACCCTGCATACTTATTGTTAAGTAAAAGAACACAATTGGAAAGGGCCATATACTGTGTGACTCCAATTCCCATGGAAATAGCAAGCTGGGGAAATGGGAAGATCATGTTTGTCAGAGGTTAGCGAATGGAGATGAAGATGTGGGATATTGTTTTAAAGATTATTTATTTCTTTGTGTATATGAGAGTGCCTGTGTGTATGAAGTGGAAGCCAGAGACAGGCACAGATTCCCCGGAACTGGAGTAAGTCTCCTTGTGGGTTCTGGAATCCAGGACCTCCAAAAAGCAGCACCTGCTCTTAACCTCTGAGTCATCTCTTAAGGAAATCAGATTTGTCAGGCAATAAGACCGCTTTGTGTGATGCTACCTTTCGTCTTTCTTTGAACCTACAGCATGCACACCAAAACTGAACCATAACAGAAACATTGAACTCTGGATGATGGTGTGTCATTGGGGTTCATGGATTTTAACAAATGTGTCACTCTAGTGGACATGTTGACAGTAGGTTGTTGTGGGTTTGGCTATGGGACAAAAGTATTTGGGAATTCAATCTACCACTCAATTCCCGCCCCCCAACCCCGGTGGAGGGGGGAGCTGAGGACAGAACCTTGCCTTGCGCTTGCTAGGCAAGCACTCTACCACTGAGCTAAATCCCCAACCCTACCACTCAATTTTTTAGGATCCTCAAAAAGAAAAGAAAACACACACACACACACACACACACACACACACACAAAACTCCTTTAAAAAAATAGTTATACACACATGCACGCATGACAAAACCATACATTTATTCTGTAATTTAGTTTAAGGTTATAGGTTAGCACTTATCCACTGCTTTTTTAATATACTCTGTGTGTGCATGTGTGTGCAGGTGGTATGCATGCATGTTTGAATGTGTGCAGAGTCTTTACTACAGGCTGTCTTACCTGCTTCAAATTTTCAAGTGTGAGATCATAGGTGTGCCCCCCCCCCCCAACATTGTATATTTCTTATTAAGTGAACAGTTTAGGAACTGTAGTATGAGACCCAGGTTTCTCACTGTTGGGAAATGAAGAAAGACAAGATGAATGCTGTATGCTAGATTACTCACTTATTAATGTGAGGTCAGAGGTTTCTAGTATTAATAGGTAGATGCAGAAGTACAAATATGTGATTAAACTAATATTTTTATAACACTATTCACTAAATAGCCCTAGAAGCAGTGATGTCAGCAGCAATGATCACATCTACTTTCAACATTCTTTTAAGTGACATCCCCTAATATAACAAAGCTAGGGCTTTTGAAGAAATTCTATCAGTAGTAAGGAAGTATTCAAAACAAGGGTAGATTATATCAAAAGAGCCTGGAAGCCAACATGACAGAGCTTCTCATGGCCAGTTTCACCAATAGAAGGGAGGAAAGTAGAGAGGTTGAGACAGAGACACTGAGAATGAAATCACTAGCTTTCAAACCATAGAACAAAATTCCTCTAAGTTCCATACTGCTAGAAATAGTGGACAATTAAATACATAATGGAAAAAGAGCACCTCTTTGCAGTAGAATTTCATTTAACAAATTTAAATAAAGATAAAAAGGGATACAAAGTCACTGATAAGTAAATAGTATAGTAATTATTATAGAAAAGACAATTTTTGTTTTTGAGACAGTGTCTCAACTCTTTAGTCCATGGGGGTCCTCTCTATGTCTGGTAGTCTCTCTATGACTGGTAGTCTAGGTGTACCTTACCATACCCAGAAGGTAAGATTTATTGACGAACATGAAGGTGTGCAAAACCTTAAACAACAGGACTTTTGCATACTGTTAATACAAATAAAATTTACATCATTACATTTTATATAGTGGGAGCTAGAAAGATGGCTCAGGGGTTAAAAATACTGGCTACTCTTTCTCAGAGACCCCAGGTTCCTTTCTGACACCTAACTGACCAGCTAAGAACCATCTATAACTCCAGTTATAGAGGATTCAGTTCCCCCTTCTGGCCTCCTCAGGCATTGCATGCACATTGTGCACAGATACATATTTTAAGAAAATTATTTTAATTGTATATAGTGTTAGAGAGATGGCTCAGTGGTGAAGAACGTGATCTCTTTAAAGTTTTTTATTACATTTTTTAGGTTTTATTTATGTGTATGGGTCTTTTACCTACATGTTCATATATCACGTGTATGTATAGAGTGCCCTTAAATACAAGAAGAGAGAATCAAAACTCTTGGGACTGGTTTGTTGTGTTGTCATGTTGGTGTTGGGAATGGTCTTCTGGAAGAGTAGCCAGTGGTCTTAATTGTTTAATCTCTCTGTCCTGAGTATACTGCTCTGCAGAAGACCCAGATTATTCCCAGTACCAACATAAGGCAACTTTCAACCTTTAGCTTGAAAGGGGAATGAAATGCTCTGGCCTTCATGGGCATCTACACTCACATACCTATGCATAGACATTCACATATACATAATTAAAAATAAATCTTAAATTCTTGTATTAAGGTCAAGTGGAAAAATAGTAAATTTAAAGTAGAGATACCGCCAGGCAGTGGTGGCACATGCCTTTAATCCCAGCACTTGGGAGGCATAGCCAGGTGGGCCTTTTTGAGTTCGAGGCCAGCCTGGTCTATAGAGCGAGATCCACAATATCAAAAAAAACCAAAATAATGATGATGATGATGATGATGATGATAAAGATACCTAGTAGACAGCATTATAACTAAATGTCAAAACTTTTCATTATCCTAATGAGACAGTGCATATCATGCATCTGTTGATATTTCTCAGTAAGGATATAGCATATGATATCTTCTTTGACATGCTTGCCAAATATGCATACCCTCATTGTTGTTGGCAGAGAAAAAAAACTAGACCAATGCAAATTGAAAGATAGTCTACAAAATAATTGGTTCTCTTTAAAATAAAAAAAAAATTGTGTGTATATGTGTGTGTATGATGTGTCTGTGCACTTGCCATGGTTAACTTGTAGAGGTCAGTGGATAGCTTGTTGGAATCTTTTCTATTTTTATCATAAGTGAGGTCCAGGGATTAAACTTGAGTTACCAGCTTATAAGGGCAAGCACTCTACATCCTGAACAGACTCAGTGGCCCTCAGTTTTCTTCAAAGTCAAAGCAGCTGCAGAGGTGGTTCAGTGATTAAGAACCATGTCCTACTTCTGCAGAGATCCTGGGATCGGCTCCCAGCACTCACATGGTGATTCAGAACTCTCTGTGACTCTAGTTTCAGAGTATCTGATGCCCTCCTTTGGCCTCTGCAGGTATGCACATGATATGTATCTATCACATATACATATAAACACACAGGCAAGCACTCATACACATGAAAGTAATAAATCTTTTTTCTTTTTCTTTTTTTATTTTATTTTATTTTATTTTTTTGTTTTTGTGTAGCCTTGGCTGTGTTGGACTCATTCTGTAGTCCAGGCTGGCCTTGAACTCAGACTACCTCTGTTTTCCCAAGTGGTGGGATTAAAGATGTATGTCACCACACTTGACTAAATAAATAAATACCCCCCTCCAACAGGGTTTCTCTGTGTAGCTTTGGCTGGCCTCGAACTTATAGAGATGCACGTTCCTCAGCCTCCTCAGTGCTGGGGTACTGGAATTAATGGCATGCACCACCATTGCTGGCCTTTTTTTTCTTTTTCCATATAAATAAATCTTAAAAGAAAATGGAAAGAAACGGCTTGGGTAATCCCTGCACTTGTACTTCAAAATGGAAGGCAGACACAGTAGAATATGGAATCTTGGGACATGCAGTAATCTGGAGGATGCAGTAGGAAGGCAGAACTGAGAGACCCTGTCTCAGCAAGGTGGAAGAACAGAGGTGACTCCCCAAAAGTTAACTGTTGACCTTCATGTGTGGGTTGTGAAACACACACACACACACACACACACACAAACAAATACAGAGTTAAAAAAAAAAACCCACAAAACAAAATTGATCATACAGTCATTCAAAGCCAGACATGGTGGCACATGTTTGTAATCCCAACACTCAAATCAACAAATAATTCCTTGAGAGGTAACAACAATAAAGTGAGTTTGAGGGTAACCTGAATTAATGAAAGTCTCAAAAATAATAAATAAGTAAATAATGCAGTCGCTTGCAAGCTTCCATCGTTTAGCATTGCAGCCTCCCTGCTTCATTTCTTTTCATTGTGACTTCTTTTTATGTGCATGTGTCTCTATATATGCATGTGGGGTCCCACAGAAACTAGAATGGGGCATCAGATCCTTGAAGCTGGAGTTATAGGCAGTTGTGTGCTGCCCAACATGGGTGCTGGAAATCTAATTCTGGTCCTCTGCAAGAGCAATAACATCTTTAACTGCCAAGCCCTGCCTGGCCTTTCTTAGTAATTTTTTCCCCCTTCTCTTTCCGCTCCTTCCTTCCTTCCTTCCTTCCTTCCTTCCTTCCTTCCTTCCTTCCTTCCTTCCTTCCTTCCTTCCTTCCTTCCTCTCTTGCTCTCTCTCTCTCTCTCTGTCTTTCTCTCTGTCTCTCTCTCTCTCTCTTCTTTGTTTCGTTTTGCTTTTTCGAGACAGGGTTTCTCTGTGTAGCTTTGCAGTCTGTCCTGGAACTCACTCTGTAGACCAGTCTGGCCTCCATCTCACAGAGATCCGCCTCTGCCTCCAAGTGCTGGGGTTAAAGGAGTGTGCCACCACCACCTGGCTTTTCTGAGTAATTTTGATGTTTTCTTTCTGTCTCTTTTTTCTTTGAGATACTTGGTCAAAGCCTAGACATGTTTTCTCTGACACTCTTTTCATTCTTCTGATGACACTCTGTCTTTTTATTCATCTGAGGCTCTACTTAAACCCTTTTCCACCATGCTGCTGATTCCTGACTGTTCAGCTGCCTGCCTCCTCTATTGAGGATACTGCCTGCTTTATTGGGATCAGACTCAAAAAACATGGCAATATATCTTCCCTTTCTCTGTCTCCTTCTGAGAAAATGAAGAGATTTATAAGTTCTGTTTTTAAAACTCTTAATAAAATTGTCCTTGATCTTCAAAAATGGGGGCAAATTCTTAAAAGAGACTGAACTGTGAGAGGTTGAAGAGAAATAATTAGACTCCTAAGATGTTTCAGCAGTAAAGGACCTTTTTAAGCCTGGTAACTTGAGTTTAAACCCTGGAAACCATTCGGTGGAAAGAACCAGCTCCTCTCACAGGTTGTCATGATTTGGACTTGTAAGATATAGCATATATCTACCCTAACCCCAATACATAAATGTGGAAAAGGAGAGATAATAATCAAATGTAGTATGGAATTTTATGAAGGCCCTAAAACACAAGGAAGGAAGAGATGGGGACACTGGTGACAGTTGAATCAAAGGTTTGATGTACTTTGTGGCATGATAGCTTTGAAGGCAGGAAAGGAGCCCACCTGCTGGAAGAAGATGATGACACTCCTGTAACTTGTCCTCTGACTTCCTATGTACACTGCACACATAAATATATAAATAAAAATGGAAATCAAATCACAAAAACAAAAAATGGTGTTAATGCTAACGTTGTACCTGTGTTCATTCATAATGGTAGTTATTTGTAATTCTTATACTATACAGGGTTATATGAAGTCTGCTTTATAACTTTTCCATAAATCTAAAAACATTAGAAAAGAAAAACTATTTCAGTGTTGGGGTAAGGTAGCAGACAAAAGAAACTCTGCTTTTATGAAACTTAACACTACCTGGTTGTACATGCCTTTAATCCTAGCACTCAGGAGGCAGAGGCAGGTGGATCTCTGTGAGTTGGAGGACAGCCAGGGCTACACATGAAAACCCTGTCTCAAAAAACTAACCAACCAACCAAACAGCAAAAAGAAATGTGATGATGATTTATATCTGGGGAGATGGCTCAGTGGATACAGTACTTGCTGTGCAGGCCTGAGGAACTCATTTTGGATCCCTAAGTACCTACTAAAGCTGCCCAGGTTTAGCAGCCTACCTGTAACCCTAGTGTACAAAAGTGGAAACAAGGTATCTATCAATGTGGCAAGATGGCTGTGCTGTCTGAATTCTGTCTTAAGCAAGAGACCCTGCCTCTCAGTAAATGAATGGAGAGATATTAAGGAAGACAGCTGATCGCATCCTTTGTCTTCCGTTGTGCCTTCTCCCTGTGTCGAGGTTACAGATGGACACCAGTGTGCCCATCTTTTTTGAGAGTGTTTGGGGATCGGACCTCAGGTCCTCATTCTCAGTCAGCTAGGCGCTTTACCAGTTGAGCCATCACCGCAGGGCGTATTTCCTTTCTGTTTTTAATATTTTGAGACAGGGTCTCACTCTATGTAGTAGCCCTTGACCAGCCTGGAATCTGCCAAGTAGACCACAGAGATCTACCTGCCTTTGCTTCCTCATGAGTACTGGGATTAAAGGCATGTACCACAAGCCCAGTATTACAGACATGGTTTTTCTTGACATGTCTTCTCACTTATGCCAGGATGACCTTGAAGTTCTGATCCTCTTGTTTCCACCTCCCCAGTGCTAGCAGTACACTCAAGTACCACGGCACATCTTCTGGGAAGTGCTGAGCATCAAACTCAGGGTTTCATACATGCTAGGCAAGCACTCTACTAACTGTACTACATTGCCAACCTCCAAACGAAACTTAAAATGTATCCTTTGTTTATTTATTTGAAAAATCTTTATGTTGCAGCTGGAGAGATGGCTCAGCAGTTAAGAGCACTGGCTGTTCTTCCAGAGGACCCGGGTTCAGTTCCCAGCACTCACTTGGCAGCTCACAACTGTCTGTAACTCTAAATTCTGACACTCATACAGACATACATGCAGGCAAAACACCAGTGCACATTAAAAAAAAAACCTTTACATTTATAAGTGTTTTGCCTGTATGTATGTCTCTGCACCACATGCATGCCCTGTGCTCTAGGAGGCCAGAAGGAGGGTATTGCATTCCCTGGAACTGGAATTACAGATGGTTGTGAGCTGCCATGTCGGTGCTGGGAATCACACCAACGTCCTCTGCCTGAGCCATCGCTCCTACCCCTTACATCATTTAGTGGCAGAGTCTGATATGAAGGAGTGACAAGGAGTGACCTGAACTCATATAATTATTTGTTGTTTTCAGTGGATGCAAATATTTATTTTATTGTAGAAAGTTCATGTGTTTGATTATGGGGTGTTGCTCCTGATTTCACAAGGAATATCAGTCATGGTTTACTATATTTACTCTTTCTTCATTCTGTTTTTAGACTGTCTTGGCTGTGAACCTAGGTCAGGCTCACATTTGCAGTCCCTGCCTGACTCTCCTGAGTTTCGGTTGTAGTAGGCACTACCATGGGTAGCTTTGAATTAAAACCAAAATGTTTCGGAGAGAGAAAGGGGGTGGATGGGTAGATGGGAAGTTATCTAGGTGTGTAGGTGTGTGTCCTGTAGGTGTTAGAGGACAGCTTTTAAAGGTTGGGTCTTTCCTTCCACCTTTATGTGTGTTCTAGGAATTGAACCTTAGCTCTTGAGCCTTGTATGTTAAGCCTTGGTGTTAAGCAATTTTAACCTGACCCACTAACCCATTTCTTTGGCCCCTGGCCTTGACCTTTTAAAATCATTAAAAAACACTATTAAAATACCCTTGCTCCTGTTGTGTTGGATTTTTCTGAGACAGGGTCTCTTTAATCTTGGCTGTCCTGGAACTCACTTTGCAGAAGAGGTTGGCCTTGAATGCACAGAGAGTCTGACTGCCACTGCCTCTGCCTCTGGCTCTTACGGTCTTTTTTTTTTCCCCCAAGTGGGACATGATGGCTCTGCCTCTAATTGCAGCACTCCACAAACTGAGGCTAATGTGTCATGAGTATGTGGTCAGTCTGGCTAAATAACCAAAACCCTCTTTTAAAAGTGCAAAAAAAAGCTGGGTGGTGGCGTATGCCTTTAAAACTCAGCACTTGGGACGCAGAGGGAGATAGATCTCTCTGTGAGTTTGAGGCCAGCCTGGTCTATATGGTCTACAAAGAGAGTTCCAGGACAACCAGAGCTGTAACACAGAGAAACCCTGTCTCAAAAAACAAAACAAAACAAAAAGTACAAAACAAAATAAAATTTAAAAAGTTTTGTCTTTGTTTTCCACAGTATATGGATGTAAAATTTGTGTGTTTGGGTGTGTGCATGGGGAGATATGTGTCAGTATGAGTGTATTTTTTTACAAAAAAGATTTATTTATGTATATGAGTGTTTTATATGCACACCAGACGAGGGCATCAGATCCCAGAAGAGGGCATCGGGTCCCACGATACTACAGTTACAGATGGTTGTGAGCGGCTATGTAGTTGCTGGGAATTGAACTCAGGACTTCTGGAAGAGCAGTCAGTTCTCTTAACTGCTGAGACTTGTCTCCAGTCTGAGTGTTAGTACATTTAAGTCATGGTGTGCCTGTGGAAGTCAGAGGACAGTCTTGAGTGTCCATACCTTCAATCCTTTCAGGGATAGAGTCTGTTGTTGTTTTTTATGGTTGTGTAGAACAGGCTACCTGGCTCTTGTCTCTGCCTGTCATTTCAATGTAGGAGCACTGGGATTATAGACCTATGCCACCTTGTTCAGTTTTACAGGAGTTCTGGGGGTTAGAATTTGGGGTGTTTGTGCTTGAACAACAACCTCTTTTCCCACTGAGCCATCCTGTCAAACTGAAAGTATTATTTTAACAGTAAAACTTAATATGTTAATAATGTCTGTGGAAGAAGTTAACCACTGTCTGACTTTGTTATTATAGCTTGCTTGATTTGTTGTCAAGGTCTAGCTTTGAATCTGGGCTAGTTTTCAACTTATATATGTAGATCAGGCTATTCTTAAACTCTTGAAACCATCCTCTGTCTACTAAATGCTGGGATTATAGGTTTGCATCAGTGTACCTAGCTTTCCTCATCCTCCCGTGTTTTTTTGTTTTTCCTTTTAAAGACAGTGTTTCTCTGTGTAGCACTGGCTGTCTTAGAACTCCCTCTGTAGACCAGGCTGGCCTTGGACCCAGAGATCTGCCTGCCTCTGCTTCCTGAGTGCTGGGGTTAAAGTCATATACCACCACCATCTGACCCCCTCCCCTTTTTTTAAAAGTTTATGTTGTTTACTTTAAATGAGTATAATCAATTAATACTTTGGATAGATAACAATCTTAAAAAATAGATTTGACTAGAGATCTCTTAGGAATTTTGCCCTTTTTTTCTCTAAAGATTGTGTGTGTGTGTGTGTGTGTGTGTGTGTGTGTGTGTGTGTGTGTGTGTGTGTAGATGTGTAGGGAAAGTGAGAGAATATGAATATTTGGTTTTTCAAGACAGCATTTCTCTGTGTAGTTTTGGTGCCTGTCCTGGATCTCGCTCTGTAGACCAGGCTGGCCTCAAACTTACAGAGATTTGACTAGAGATCTCTTAGGAATAACTTGTAGCTGAATTTTTTCTGGTCCTGCCTGGCTCCCATGGCTGCTTGGACCCAAGTAAACACATAGAGGCTTATATTAATTATAACTGCACAGCCATTAGCTCAGACTAACTATTAACTAGCTCTTACACTTAAATTAACCCATAATTCTTATCTATGTTTAGCCTTGTGGCTTAGTACCTTCTCTCAGTTCTGCCTTCACGTCTTGCTTCCTCTGTCTGTCTGGCATCTCCTGACTCAGCCTTCCTCTTCCCAGAATTCCCTTCTCTGCTTGTCCCTCCTTTACTTCCTCCCTGGTGATTGGCCAATCAGCACTTCATTTATTAACCAATCAGAACAACACATTCACATTCACAAGAGTGCTGGGATCAAAGGCGTGTGCCGTCACTGCCCGGGTTGCATAATTGGATTTTTGTGTCATTGGTTCTTTGTGATAATGTACTTTAGTTTCCTTATTTAAGTTTCTTAGCATATATTAATTATATATAACCCATTCATTATGATATTTTCACCTATATATAATATATTTTGGTCATATTTAACCCTATTCACCTTTCTCCTTTCCCTTCTTCCCATATGTAAATGTCTGAATTTTGCTATGCAGGTTATAGATCCCAGTCTTTTCCCTTTTTTTTTTCTTCTCCCCTCTTTTATCCTCTCCTAGTTCTGGACTGAACCCCTCTTGGTTCATTCTTTGTATATGCTAGACCAGTCTTCTGCTGAGCTACATCTCTTGTCCTTGATTTATTTGAGACAGCTCTATGCTAGTCCATGTTAGACTTAAAACTTGTGACTCTGTGCTCTGCTCCACTGATGAGATCACAGGGCTCTGCTACTAAGTTGGCTGGAGTTCCTTGATAGAAGCATAGGTACGTGTTGTGACTGTGGTTTGCAGTTGTTGTGGATTTGGAGGCTTGTAATAAAATAGAAGGTGAAATCTAGGCTGTCCTTAGTCACAAATTTGGCATATGTAATATAAGTTACAGAAGTTATACAAGTTTTCTTTTCTTTTTTCTTCCATGAATAAAGTAGTGGCTCAAATGTCAATGCTGAAACTTTTTTTAAAAATGTTTTCAGACATGAAGAGGAACATCGTCGTCGTGAAGAAGAAATGATCCGACACAGAGAGCAGGAGGAATTGAGGAGACAGCAGGAAGGCTTTAAACCAAACTATATGGAAAATGTAAGTAAAACACTGGTTAACCAAAATGATTTCATATATCAGATGCTCTGTATTGAGAATTTTTTAGATTCTGGATTATTTAATAGTATATTTTTTGATTCCTGAATTTTTTATGGTTGTTAAACTAGTGATTTTGTTAATGTCTTTCTTGTAAGTGGTACATTCATTGAAGTAATATTCATAACTTATAAAATGTCTGTTACTGTTCTTTTGTTTTAATTTATTGGTAATAATACATGCTCTTCAATAAGATACCATGATACATTCATCATCTCTACCTGATATTTGCACTGTACCATTATCAAGTATTTATTTTTGAAAGTTTCAGATATATTAGTGTCCAACCATAACACCTCTAAACACAGAGTGAACCTTTTGCCTTGTACATTTCCTTTTCTAAATTACTTTGTATAAAATATTTAGCTTCGAGCTGGGCAGTGGTGGCGCACGCCTTTAATCCCAGCACTTGGGAGGCAGAGCCAGGCGGATCTCTGTGAGTTCGAGGCTAGCCTGGGCTACCAAATGAGTTCCAGGAAAGGCGCAAAGCTACACAGAGAAACCCTGTCTCGGAAAAAAAAACAAAATATATATATTTAGCTTCATTCAGTTTTGTTAATCAGTATGTTACTATTAAGCCCACATCTGTAAGGGTCTTATAAATGCATCTGTTGAGTGGGCTTTTCATGTTGTCTGATGTATTCTCATTAGTTACAGTCTGTAGGAGCTTTCCTCCTCCTCTTCTTTCTCCTTTTCACACAGTGCACCATTACGTAGACTAGGGCAGCTCATCTGTGGGAGTTTCCTGGCTATAGGTTATTTAACACATTCTTCTGTCCCTGAATTCCTTCATAGTAGTCCCAGTTTAAACTTTTAAAAATTATTTATTAGGGGTTGCGAGCTTGTGCTATGGGTGTGTTTGGAGGTCAGAGGACAACCTTCTTATACCTTACATGTATTCTGGGGAACTGAGGTCTCCAGGCTTGCTTAGCAAATGCCTTCTCGCCGGGCTCATGTTTTTTGTTTCTGTTTTTGTTATTTCCCAATGATGATGGCTCTATAAATACTTGAAAAATTACGAAATTCTCTAAGTTCCTGATAATTAAACAATAGTTTCACTGTTCACTTGAATTCTGAAAAATAGTCGCTGTTAATTTTCTTGTGATATGCCCGGTGGTGGTGGCGGCAGTGGTGGCGCATGCCTTTAATCCCAGCAGTCAGGTGGATCTCTGTGAGTTCAAGGCCAGCCCGGGCTACACAGTGAGTTCCAAGAAAGGCGCAAAGTTATACAGAGAAACTCTGTCTCGGGAAAAAAAAAAAAAAAAAAAAAAAAAAAAAAAAGTGATACTTTAGAACTAAAACTTATTCAGTGTGTTTCTGAGGCTGAAAGTATTCAGTCTTTGGTGCCTTTTTTCAAATCTCTGTTCTCATTCTTTTGTATCTGGGAATGATTAATTTTGTTTTTGTTTTTTTGTTTTGAGTAGAATGAAGAAACACATATTAAAAAAAAAACTTGTAGTAACAAAAAGTGTTTGTCCTACCATCAACTAAATATTCTTTGTATGGAAATTACCTGGCATTTAAATTCAATTAGAAAAATGTCCATAATTCTTCTATCACCAGATTAACCAATGAAAAAATTTTAAAGCCTTTTGGATTTTTATTTATTAATTTCTAGCATTACCTTTCAGTTCTATTTTCCTTCTTGGATACTAAGCATTTAATGACTTATTTTAAACTGCAATCTCCATTTTGAACATAAATCTGTTGGACTTATCAATGTAAAGATACTGTGTAATAATATAAAAGGAAGTGGAATTTAGCATATTTCCAGGCTAATACTAGTTTTCACTCTTCAAATAATAATAATCATATGTAAGCCATAGAAGACACATTTCTTACAGAGTTTCCACTGAGGATTAAGAAATTCTACGTATTCATTTTATTTTCCTGAATATTTACTAAAGGGATCTTTCATAGTAAAATAGGTAAATACGAACTTTGTTGGTATTTTTTTTGACAAGGACTTTACATGTTTATAATGAACATAGTTATTTGTAATGCTATTAATAATGTCATTCTAGTCGACTATAAGGAAAGGATTAAGTAAAATATTACATTTATAGACTTTTAAAGAATCTTTATTTCTAAACATAAGTTGGTCATATCATAAATGCATTTGCTGACTGTTTTTAAAATAAATGGTATTTTTTGCTTATTGGAAATTAATATAGATATTCATATAATACCTATATAGATATAAGTGATGAATGACTATTTTAAATTTTACTTTTCTACCATAGAACTTATTTGGAAACATTACTTCATTTTAAAATTGAATTACAAGTTCTTTCAATTTTCTAAGGGTAAAATTTGCTCCTGTGTTGGAGGGTTGGTGTTAGGAGTGAATGTGGTCAGCCAGGTATGGAGATCAGGGGACAGCTTTTGGGAGTTGGCCTTCCCTACACCATGGGTTCCCAATCCGGAACTTGAGTTGTCTGTCATACATGAGCTTTTACATGTTGTGCCACCATGCTGGCCCTGTAAGGTTTTACTTTTCTTTAAATGATTTAAAAAAAGAAGTAGGTGTGTGTTTCTGTGTGAGTGTACGGCATGTGTGTGCAGGTTAGGATTCTCCGGAGCTGGAGTTCCAGCCTGTTGTGAACTGCCTGAAGTTGTTATTGAATCTGAACCCTTGTGCTCGGGCAAAACTGCAAGTATTCTGAACTCATCTTAAGCCATCTCATCAGCCACTAAATTCTTAAGACAAAAATCATTTTCTTAGCCGGGTGGTGGTGCCACACACATTTAATCCTAGCACAAGGGAGGCAGAGGCAGGGGATCTCTGAGTTCAAGGCCAGCCTGGTCTACAAAGTGAGTTCCAGGACAGCAAGGACTAAACAGAGAAAACCTGTCTTGAAACCCCCCCAAAATAAATAAATAAAAAATAAAATAAATAAATCATTTTCTTTCAGAAATTATTTAAATTGGTAAAATTTTACTGCTATCTAGTGAGCTTTGGGAATAAATGAATTAGTCATAAAATAGGCTGGTTTTATTGACATTTCTAAAGTAGATTGTTTATTATTTCACAAGACTATCTAGAATTAGATAGTATATTTACATTTAGATCCTTTTCAAGGTGTTAGAAAAAGTATGTTTTGCATACTTAAAGCTACATAATAAAAAATCTGATTAGAATAGCAAATTATAGTCTGTGACCATTGCCCTTTTTCATGGTACCAAACCTTAAAGGTAAACATGCTCCTGTGTTTTTAAAAGATTTGGGGCAGGGTACTTCTAGATGGATCAGTGTGTCAAAGCACTTGCTGCCAGTCATGAAGACCTAAGTTCACTAGGATCCTCACTGTGAAAGGAGATAGCCAACTTCAGAAGTTGTCCTCTGACCTCCACACATGCTCTGTGGCAGTGAACAAAAAGACACACCGAGATTGTTGAGGTGTTGGGAAGTGACTCAGAGAGTAACATGTTGGCCGTGCAAATATGAGGACTTGAGATCTGATGCATGGCCAGGCATGGCTGTAATCCCAGCAGGGTCTCCAAGGTGTGCTGGCCAGGCCAGCACCAGGTTCTCTTTGAGAGAGCTTGTCTCAAAAACTAGGTTTGAGAAGTAATTGAAGGAGACAATTTGCCATCAACTTCCGGGCTTTCCATGGCATCCCATAACACAACACACAACACACAACACACACAAACACGCACGGAAGCACGCACATAGGCACACACACACACATTGTAGAAGAGTTTGAAGTGGTAGCATATACCTGTATTCCAAGCACTTGGAGGTAAAAGCATGATAGTTACTGCAACTTCAAGACTAGCCTGACTCAAGAGCTGGAGAGCTGGCTCAGTGGCTAATAGGACTGGCTGTTCTTCCAGAGGACCCAGGTTCAATTCCCAGCACCCACATGACAGCTCAAACTGTCTGTAATTCCACTTAGAAGAGACCCTACACTCATGGCAAAACACCAATGCACATAAAATAAAAAACAGTTTAAAAAAAAAAAAAAAGACAGGTAACTCAAGGAGGAAAAAAAACTAGCCTGTCTTAAAAAAACATAAATAAAAGTAAAAAATGTAGACTAAGCAGTGGTGGCATATGCATTTTATCCCAGCACTCTGGAGGCAAAGGCAATGCTGGTCTATAGAGCTTGGGAGGCTAAGGCAGCCAGTCTACAGATTTTCAGGACAGCTAGGGCTATACAGAGAGAAGCCTTGTCTCAAACAAACAAACACATAGATAGATAAATAAAAGTAAAAAGTTGTTGACTAAAAAGAAAGCTGGGTTGATGAGATGGTTCAGCAAGTAAACATGGCATTTGCTTTGAAGTCAGATGACCTTAATTATATTCTTTAGGACTATACAGGAGGTTAGAACCATCTCCCAAAAGGTGTCTTTCCAAGTGTTGAAGCATGTCTACACATAGACATAATGAATGAATGAACAAGGAAAGGAGTAAAGATAGAAGAAATATACTAGAGACTAATTCTGATTCACTTAAAATACTTGGATTATGTTGAACTGTAGGTTGGAATATTTATAATTTATTCTTTCTTTCTTTTCTTTTTTGAGACAGGGTTTCTCTGTGTAGCCTTGGCTGTCTTGGAACTTAATAGACCAGGCTGGCCTTGAACTCAGAGATCCTCTTGTCTTTACCTCCAAGTGCTGGAATTAAAGGTGTGCACCAACAACTTAATAAGTATTAAGTAATAAAATTAATACTTAATTTTGGAAGGCTACACAGCTACTGTTTTCTGGAGAGCTGTCATATTTAATGTGCTTTATAATTTAGTCACAATGGAATTGATACTTACAGGGACAATCAGAGGTTCTTCTTAGAAACTGTTTGTTTGTTTTTTGAGATAGCATGTCACTCTGTAGACCAGGCTGTCATGGAATTCAGAGATCCGCCTGGTTCTGCCTCTGGAGTGCTACCATACCTGGCAATTTAGAACATTTTTTTTTTTTTTTTGGTTTTATATTATCATTTTGGTTTTTCGAGACAGGGTTTCTCTGTGTAGTTTTGGTGCCTGTCCTGGAACTCACTCTGTAGACCAGGCTGGCCTGGGACTCAGAGAGATCCTCCTGGCTCTGCCTCCCGAGTGCTGGAATTAAAGGCGTGCACCACCACCACCCGGCTACAACTTTTTAATTTAATAGATCAGAAACAGTAAGCTCAAGGTTTTCTCTCATTTTGGTATCAATTTTTTAGCTTTTTTTTTTTTTTTTTTTGGTTTTTTGAGATAGGGATTCTCTGTGTAGTTTTGGTGCCTGTCCTGGAACTCACTCTGTAGACCAGGCTGGCCTGGGACTCACAAACATCTGCCTGGCTCTGCCTCCCAAGTTCTGGGATTAAAGGTGTGGGCCACCACCGCCCGGCAATTTTTTAGCTTTGTAATGTTTACTGTTATTGTAAATAAACCAAATACTAGAAGGATTTCAGTAGTACTGTATTAATCTCAATAATTTTACGTTAACATTATGTTAACAGGATTATTGAGGCATTCCAAATTCATGTTCCTGGAAAATGTGCCTTTGGGAAAAAAATTATTAAACAGTTTTAATTCCTTTTTGTTCTTTTTAAGCTTTGAAATTAGGCTATTTTTATGTGTTCTCTCTTTTTTCACTGTTTCAGTTTTAAGAAGGAGTCAAATGGTAAGTTTACTTTGCCCGAGTAATAAGTGCCAAAGCAGATCGTCTTGGCAGGTTTGTTTAAGGTCATCTACTGTTGGATAGACTTCATCAGTAGTAAATGCATGAGGCCATGAAGTGTACATCATCTTCCTTCCTTCCTTCCTTCCTTCCTTCCTTCCTTCCTTCCTTCCTTCCTTCCTTCCTTCCTTCCTTCCTTCCTCCCTCCCTCCCTCCCTCCCTCCCTCCCTCCCTTCCTCCTTCCCTCTCTTCCTTTTTCTTTTCTTTTCTTTTTTTTTTTTTTTTTTATTTTTCAAGACAAGGTTTCTCTGTGTAGTTTTGGTGCCTATCCTGGAATTCGCTCTGTAGCCCAGGCTGGCCTCAAACTCACAGAGATCCACCTGCCTCTGCCTCCCGAGTGCTGGGATTAAAGGTGTGCGCCACCACTGCCAGCCTCTAAATTTTCATTCTTATTTTAAATTGTCATTCTTATTTCATACTTAATTTCTTCTTAGAAACTCTTTGGTAATAGGTGTTGTAATTATAAATTAAATATGATAGTTTTCAGTTTTGTAACATGTCTTAGTTTTCACTACATTGTGTGTGTGTGTGTGTGTGTGTGTGTGTGAGAGAGAGAGAGAGAGAGAGAGAGAGAGAGAGAGAGAGAGAGAGAATGTGTGTGTATACATTTAATTTTTTTTAAATTTCATGTGTATTTGTGTTTTGCCTGCATGTATGTGTGTGTACCACTTAAGTGCCTAGCAGCCATGGAGGTCAGAAGATGGCTTTGGATTCTCTGGAATTGGCATTACAGGCAGTTTTGAGCTACCACATGGGTACTAGGAATTGAGCCCAGGTCTTTTGGAAGAGCTGCCAGTGTTATTAACTACTGATCCATCTCTCTAGCCCATATATATCACTCTGTAGAGCAGGCAGGCCTTGATTACAGAGATCCACATGCCTCTGTCTCTGGAGTGCTGGGATTAAAGGCACGTACCTTGAAATTTTTAATAAGTATACACAATGAACTTGGAAATGGTATATGCTCTGACAAGTATTTATTCAAGCTGTGTTCCTTTGTCAGCGGACTTCCACTGTAGCACCGTGTCAAGACCAGAAACAGGGCTGAGGATGAAGCTCAGCCAAGAGTGCCTAACCTACCATGCATGAAGCTCTGAGTTCCATTCCACACTGTACAAACCTGCATGAATAGACAGTGCAGGTGTGTAGTCTTAGCGTTGGTGAGGTGGAGGCAGAGGGTCAGAAGTTCAAGGTCATTATTGGTATATACCAGGTTGTAGACCAACCTAGGAATCGTAAACCCTGATGCAAAAGAGAGAAAAACCGAGGGATGGGCTTGTTACAGTTGAGGGCAGCACATCCCTAGCATCAAAAAAGTAAAACCAGTTGAAATAGTTGTGGGAGGAACAAAATACAGTCAGCCAATGATTTTATATTTATTCAAGAACGTTGTTTTTCAAATCACTTAGGAAGAACTCCTTGTTTTTTGGAGACAGGGTTTCAGAAACTGTAGCCCTGGTTGTCCTGGAACACTTTGTAGACCAGGCTGGCCTCTGAACACAGAAGACCCGCCTCCCTCTGCGTCCTGAGTGCTGGGATTAAAGGTGTGTTCCACCATGCTTGGCCAGCTAGGAAGAGCTCTTTAAAGTTATGAGTAGCAACCTTGCAACAAGTCTTTCTCTGTCATGCTAGCCAGCTCCCAAATGATGACATGGGAACTTGTTATTAATTATGAAATCTCAGCCTATAGCTTGGGCTTGTTCCTAACTTGCTCTTAAAACTTAAATTAACCCATTTATATTAATCTACATTCTGTCATGAGGTGTTACTTCTCTTCTATCTTGCACCTCTTGTTTCCGTGTCCTCTCATCTCCTATACCTAGATTCTCCTCCCTTTCTCTCCTTGGAAATCCTGCCTATACCTCTGCCTAGCCATTCAGCTTTTTATTACACAATCAGAACAAATACATCTTTGCACAGTGTACCAATATACCACAACACCACTTTGATTGCTGGCTCACGCCTTTAACCCCATGTATTTGGGATGCTGAAGCTGGTGGATTACAAATTCAAAGCTAGCCTAGGAAATACAGTTTAGTGGCAGACAGCATAGCATTGCTAATGTTCATAGTCCCTACCCAGTACTTCATACACAGAGTTAATCCCTACACCTTTTTTTGGGGAGGGGTGTTTTTTGATTCAGAGACAGTGTCTTGCTATGTATAGCCTGGACTGGCCTGGAACTTGCTATTTAGATCAGGTGGGCCTCAACTCAGAGGAGATCTCCCTACCTCTCTCTCTCCTTATGTCTGAGATTAAGAATGTGCATGCCACTCTGCCTAGTAAATCCCTACATTTTATACCTAGAAATAATTTTATGTTTGTTTGATTAGAGAAGATTCTGGCATTGTGCATTTGGGCATAGTGTTTTGCTAAATCAGTATGTAACAATTTGTGACACATTCATGAAACTACTGAAAAATACTTGATCCAGCAATATTTTGAATCAGTAGGTTTATGTTGGAAGCACAGCTCTCGATTTTAAAATGTTGGACAACTCATTTAACTTTTCAAGTGATGCTTAAGATGTACTTAAATGTGTTGAAATCACTGTGGTAGTGGTTCAGGTTTTTAAGCAGTAAATGGGCTCAAGGAAACATTGCAAATAGTTAGAAATGCATATATACAATTTAAGTAGTACAGCATTCTGTATGAGTAGTGCCTTGTAGATTTGGATATCAACCTTGAATTGGTCTTTCGTACTATATGTATGCAGGAGAAATGGTCTCAAGTAATGGTACTGTTAATTTTTAATGATTTCATCTGGACCAGGGGGCATCAGACTAAAGATGGCCATGTTCATCTGCATGCTTTCTGTTTTTGTAAATAAAATTGAAACACTTTTGTTAGTTTGTTAATATCTGCTTTGCCTTACAGAGGCTAAGTTGACTAGTTGTGAACAATGTTATATTAAGAGTGTATGGCAAGGAAAGACTAGAATATTTATTACTTGGCCGAGTTTGCTGATCCCTGATCTAAAGTCAGTATGATAATTGGGGGAAATCTTTAAAAAAAAAAAAAAGGCTCAGATTATCCAAACTCAACAGTCTGTAAATTATAATGCAAATTAATTAATTTATATGTTTCCTTTCCAGTGTTTTTAGAAGGCCCACTGAGCAGATCTGCTCATATCGTAAGATCCAAGGTTCCTGAGGAATCCAAATTAGGTTCATGATAATCTTGTTCATAAGTCAGAGCGAGAGTTAAAGAAGCAACAGCTAAAGTGATGCTGCCAAACGCTTTCTTTGCGGGTTTCCAGATGTTTTTAGTTTTCATCAATAGAGCTTAAGCCATTGTTCTTTCTAATGTTGCTTCCTCTTGATCAGTAGTGCCAACTTTGCTGTGTTGTTGATACCTCCATGTCAGTCTTTTTTTGTGTATTGTATGTGTTTCCCATTACCTCCATGATTTAATTACAAAATTGATTTGCCCCGGTGTGACATGTGCTGAACAAAACAGAAGTTTGGGAATAATAAAAGTCATTAATTGGAGCTAGCCAAGGAAAAATGACATCTATTATTTCTTTTGCATGACAAGGTCGGTAGGTACACATTTGTTGTCTTAAATGATGTATGCATTTTTTTAGGCAAGTTGTAATTTTGTATTTTCCATATGGCTTATTCCTCTTTCCTTCTAAATAATTTAATGAATAATTTGATTGGCTTGCAATAGAAGGTTTTCTTTTTTCAGAGAAGTGGAGAGGAGTCAAGCAGCTGCCCATTCAGAGGACACCTTTTATAAGTAGTTTTCCATGGCCTTTCATTTTCTGGGAATAGTTGAAGGTATTATACTGCAGGAAAGGTTTAGTTTGGACTTTGACATGACTTGCACTTCAGCTTGTCGACAGAATTGGACATTTTGATAAAAACTTAAACAAATGATATAGTGATATTGTAATGGTCTTAGAAGGAATGTTTTATTTGTAACCAGTTTGGATTATTATGCTTTCACTTAGTTAATTAGCTCTTTCTATAAGCTAAGGACTTGTAAATATTAGAGAAGGGTATACAGTGTTTTTAGGAACTTTTAAAAAAATTGTGTACACTACAAAAGAACAGTGAGTTTGGGTGGTTAATTAGAATGCCACCTGTAGCTTGTGGGTACATAATTGAAACTGACTTAAATTAAAGAAAAACACTTGTTAAACTTCTGATATTTACTCATGTTATTGAGAATGTTAATGTTCTTTAGGATTTTGATGATTAGATATATTTGAATTGAAAGTATTAGTCGGGGTTGGAGAGGTGGCTCAGCTGTTGAGAACATTGGATGCTTTTCCAGATCATATCTCAATTCTCAGAACCCATATGGCAGGCTTACTATCTGCTGTAACTCCAGTCCCAGGGGATCCAATGCCGTCTTCTGGCCCCCAAGGGCACTGCATACATACAGGAAAAACATCTAATAAAAAATATTGGTCATTTTTATTCATATACTTAATTCTTTAATTATACTAAAATACTAGTTTTAATAATAGCTAATTACTTACAAGTTTACATACAAATTGGAGCAAATAAATAGTGTTCTGAATTGCCTAAAAAAAAAAAAAGACAGGATCTTTTTGTGTAGTCCTGGCTGTCCTCAAACTTAGAGACCTGCGTACTTCTTCCTCCCAAATGTTGGGGTTAAAGGCATGTATCATAGCTCCCAGTTACTAAATTAGTTTTAAAAATAGAAGACATAAAATAACTTTCTTTCTTTTCCTCCCCCCCCCCCCCTTTCTGTTTTTAGAGACAGGGTTTCTCTGTGTATCTTTGGAGCTTGTCCTGGAACTCACTCTGTAGACCAGGCTGGCCTTGAACCCACAGAGATCCGCCTGCCTCTGCCTCCCAAGTGCTGGGATTAAAGGCGTGCGCCACCACTGCTGCTGCCGCTGCCACTACCACCTGATTAGAAAATCTTTATATGTTATTCACTCTCTTTTCAAGGGGCAACTTGGTGTTTCAGAGGAGTCCATAACAGACATAACCCCCCTCCCCGCCCCCATTCCTGGAGATTGTAGTATAGATTTTGTATGAATACAGTTTGTATGTTATATCTGATTCTTGATCCCAGCTGTAATCCTTTCATTTTTGCTTAGTTTTTAGTGCTTACAAATTACATTCTAATTTTTAAAATGTTCTCATTTAATGTTACACTAATTATTTAGAGGTCAGGGTTTGTGTATTTGTAATATAGTTATTTAGATGTAAGCTGAAAGAATTAAATAGGCCTTTTGTGTGTATATTCTCCACCACTACATGCCAGTGTAGGCCATAGGAGCTCAAGCTTGTAATCCTAGAAGTCTGAGGGTAACAAATTTGAGGCCATCCTGGGGTACTTACTAAATGGGAGATGTTCTAGATTAAAAGATAGGTAGGTAGACAATCTAGAGTCATAGTTTTAGCTGTACTTTATGGGTCACTGTGCCTTAGTATATTGTTTCTTAGATTAAACACTTGGTAGATTTTTAGAAAAACACAGATGGCGCTGAGATAAAATTACTGGACTCTTACAGATTTTTGTAATGGAATCACATATGAATAAACTGTCAACCAACTTTTTTATGTGTGTGCTTGCTTTCAGCATACTTAACTTTTTTAATGTAAGGATTCTATGCACTTTATACAAAGACTGGTTTCCAGTACAGGAAAAAGATTTTTCCATTTAGGGAAGAAAATTCCATATTATTTCCTGTACCATAGAAATTTTGGTGCAGAGAATTTATACAGGAAAGGACCTTCATGAGGTATAGCTAAAATATTCTTGAAGGTTTAGAGAAACATTCTCTATTGGGGAGTGTTACTGAGGAAAGTTTATTTTTAGTGTTTTCTTTGAAAATTTTCACTGATAAAATTGGTTTATTATTCTGCTGTGTTGTAGGTCTGTCTTTTCATTTGAAATGGTAAGTTTTAATAATATTTTTGGTTCAGAATGGTAAGATCTTATTTTTAACAGATACCTTTTTTTTCATTTAAATAGTTTATTTTTTTCCTTTTTTTTTATTTTACAGTACTGTTCAGTTCTAAACAGATACCTTTTTTGCGTAAATGGAGAAGAGAGTCACATTGGAGAATACAAGTGGTTGGGCTAAACATGCCTTGAAAATGCTGTTAATATCTATAACGTAGTTAATACCTTGATTTAGTAAGTAGTTTGAGTTAGTAATATATTTGACGAAGGCATATTTAGCTTGTTACTTCTGGTCTGTGACTTTATTTTTAGAGCTGTTTTGCAGGAATTATTATTATCCCCCCAACCCCCAGCTGAGGCCCGAACCCAGGGCCTTGTGCTTGCTAGGCAAGCAATCTTTGCAGGAATTATTTTACTTGGTGATTAAATTTTAAAATGTTTTTAGAACAGCTTTAATATTGAGAGCATGAAGCTATGTAGTATCACCTAAATGTCAAGAATTCTAAAACTAGATAAAGGAGCATTTTAATATTAACTGCTAGCACTGTAAACCTTGGTTTGTAAACATACTCTTCTGGTGAAATGCTTATGTTAGATTGTTGATAATTATAATTTTGTTTTCAAAGACTTATTGAAAAATTTCAGTAACAGTGTATTGGTAAGTTTGCTTTTTGTCTTATGCCTGCTGTATTTTAAATCTCGTCTTTTGATTGTAAAGGTAACCATATTTTATGTAAGGTGACTTTTGTTATATTTTACATTTTCTGCATCATCAGCATTGATATGGTTTTAGCAATAGCTTCTTTTACAAATTCAAATTTGATATAACTGATTTTTATTTAGTATTAAAATCTAAAAATTATATAAAATCTGTTACTTTGAGCTACTTAGGAAAAAAATGTGTTTGTCAACATATCAGTGCTTCTACGAAACTGTTGGTATGATTTTAAACAGCAAACAAACAGATAAAGATTTCTCCTTCATGACATATGTATGTAATTCTTCCTAACATTGGACCGTATAATGCATTCTTCCATTACTTTCTTCTTTCCATGGGACCAATTTCAGATGTTTCTTGTACAGTTTATGTCTTGTTTTTTCGTTCATCTTTTATAACTTGACCTGGCCAATCATAATATTTCCATAATGTTCGTAAGAAAATGTACTGTGTGATAAAGAGAAAAGTCAAGGGGGCAGAAATGTCCCACTAGTGTTAGTAGGTTTGTTAAGATCTAACTGATGCCATTGCTCATATCCTTCATAGTTTGGTATTAAAAAAAATAAAACTAGCCAGGCGGTGGTGGTGCACACCTTTCATCCCATCGCAGGCAGATCTCTTTGAGTTCGAGGCCAGCCTGGGCTACAGAGTGAGATCCAGGACAGGTACCAGAACTACATAGAGAAACCCTGTCTCAAAAAAACAAAAAAGTAAAAATAAAATAAAACTAAGTTTGACGAATTATTTAGTATTACTGATAATATTCTAGCAACTAAAAGTGTCTTTTCATTGGCCTGTGTGTGTAATCCCAATTGTTAGGCTGAAATAGGGAGACCAAGAGTTTTCATAGGAAACAAAACAAAAACAGATTTTTTTCCAGAGAATTTGGTATGACAATTCAAAATTATAATCACGAATGTATGTCCTCAGGTAAATGCATTACAAGTATTCTCAATGTATGTATTCAAATATTAATATATATAATATATATTCTCTTTTGTCTGCTGATACCTTTTAGATTATATTTGGTTATGTGCAATTCAGTCTCAGAAAAACACTAGGTATTAAAAAGTAGCTATTGATTTTTGTTGCTTGTTAAGGCTTGAAAGTGCATTATTGAGTGAAAGCTCTTATGTTTTAAGTCAACTTCATGGTTGTTACTTTGATTTCTAATTGGGCAAAGAGCAGTTATTTTTATGACTAACATAGAATAAACTTAATAGTTGATTATTAAGCTTTTTTTTTTGGAAGACTAGGTATCCTATCAACCTTTTGCTCTTCTCTCTCTAATTCTATTTCTCCCTTCTTGCCTCCTCTTCCTCTTTCTTTTTTTTTCTTTCTTTCTTTCTTTTCTTTTCTTTTCTTTTTTTTTTTTTTTGGTAGATTCTTAAAACCAGTTTTAAGGCTGCGCAGTGGTGGTGTACGCCTTTAATCCCAGCCCTCTGCAGGCAGAGGCAGGCAGATCTCTTGTGAGTTCGAGGCCAGCCTGGTCTACAGTGCAAGTTCCAGGACAAGCTCCAAAGCTCAAAGATACACAGAGAAACCCTGTCTTGAAAAGACCAAAAAAATAAAATTAAATTAAAAAAAATGTAGGTTTAAATTCTTAGCAACACTGATGAGAAGTCATGGAGGTTTCCTCATGCCCTGTCTGCTATCTCCTTCCATTATCTCTGTACTAGCAGGGCAAGTTGATAGTGTTTGATGAACACATGTTGGCACATCACTACCAATTACAGCCAGTAGTTAAGGGTTATTATTAGGAGAGTTTTGACAAATGTATAATGACTTTTATCAGTCTGGTGTTGGGCAGACAAGTTACACACACACACACACACACACACACACACACACACACACACACACACACACCCTCACACACCCTCACACACCCTCTTCTCTGCTTGTAGCCTTACTTCCTTATCCTTCACAACCCCTGTTCTTTTTACTGTGCCCTTGTTTTGTTGTTCATGGAATGTCATAATTAGAATAATACAGTGTGCAGTGTCCGTCACATTGGCATTTATCATTTATGATTTAAATAATCTCTGCATCTTAATAATTTGACAGATTGTTTCTTTTTAGTGTTAAACAATAATTTTGCTTTCCTAAATATACCACAATTTATTTGAAGATTTTTTTTTTTTATAGATTTCAAGTTTTAGCTACTATTAACATTCTTGGGAAGTTTTTGTTGGGACAGTTTTCAACTCACTTGGGTAAATGCAAGGTGATTTGGACCATATGGTAAGAGTAAATAAGTGTTATGCAACTACCAGACTTTCTTTCACAATGTTTATACTATTTTTGCATTTCCACCAACAATGACCAATGATTCCTCATGTTGCTTCTTATCTGTACTTATCTGTCACTGATTATTGGACACTGGCTATTTGAATGCTTCTGTCTCTCCTTTTCTATTTGAATACTTTTTTTTCTCCTTTTCCTCCTCTTTGTCTTCTATTAAGTTTTGTTTTATGTGTATGAATGCTTTACCAGCATGTATGTCTGCTGTGCCTGGTGCCTGGGGAGGCCAGAAGTCATTGGATCCCTGGAACTGTAATTATGGATGATGTGAGCTGCAATGTGGGTCCTGGAAATTAAATCTATGTCCTTGGCAAGAGCAGCCAGTGCTCTTGACAACTGAGTCATCTTCCTAGTCTATTTCTTTCATTTTTTTGATTCTATAGTGACATGTGATGCAAATTTCATTTAATGATGATAAAACTGAGGACTACTACCTGGAGCATGAGTATTTTAGAATGCGTGTATTCAAACTGGAAGCAGAAATTCAATGTTATATTCGAGGAGTTTACGTTTCACCAGGTATTTACTACTCCTCTGATTGTGAATTATATGGAGCTTTGGATGTTGTTTTCAGTTATCTGAATTCAAAGTGTTAAATTAGCTAGGGATCATGGCTTGAGCCTGGAACCCAAGCACTTGTGAGACTGATGCTGGAAACTTGATTTTTATGGGAAGCCAGTCTGGGCTGGGCTGAGGCTGGCTTGAAAAGCAAGCTGGGGAGGGGCCAGTGCCACCCTGTCCAAACTTGCCTCTGTGCTGGTTAGGTCAGCAGCTGTCAGTCTCTGCAAGCCATTTCCTATTACTATTTCGTTAATAGCTTACATGATGATAGTTTATGCGCTTTTCTTCTTGTGTAGGAAGAGTGTTTTAGCTAACATTTTTGTTTAAAGATTTGTTTATTTATTTAAATGTATATAGTGTTCTGCCTGCAGGCCAGAAGAGGGCACCAGATCTCATTACAGATGGTTGTGAGCTACCATGTGGTTGCTGGGAATTGAACTCAGGACCTCTGGAAGAGCAGCCAGTGCTCTTAACCTCTGAGCAATCTCTCCAGCCCTTAGCTAACATTTTTGCTTGCTGACAATTTTTATTTAATGCCTTTTCATGGAAGTTTGGCCATTTTACACAAGTTTCCTTACTAAAGCAGAGAAAAGAATTGCTAGGTGTGGTTGATATATTTATAAATTTAGGTTTAGAAATAATTATTGATAAGGTTGAATCTTGTTAACTGCCAGCACTTGCTATTCTTTGTACAGTGTGTGTGTTTAAGTGCTTGTGTCAAAAGTTGATCCCTAGACAATTCTTAGAAATTTCTTAAGAAGATTGTTGAGGGCTGGAGAGATGTCTTTAACGAGTTCTGGTGCCCTCATCTTGTCTGCAGGCATACATGCAGACAGAACACTGTATACATAATAAATATATCTTTTTTTTTCTTTAAAGAAGATTGTTGATCATGGTCATTGAGACTGCATTCAAGGAAAAAATACTTTACATTATATGATTCTTTTTAATTACATTGCCTTAAAATAAAACAGACTGGTCCAGCAATATGGTTCAGTAAGTAGAGGGGCTTGCTACTAAGCCTGGCAACCCTAAGTTTGATCCCTGGATACTTAGTGGAAGGAAGCAACCAGTTTTGCAAGTCCTTTGTTTTTTATGTACATACACACTCAATCCATGTAAAATAACTGTAAAAACCACAACCACACCATTTTATTATGTGAAATGTACAATATATTTAAAATCATACTTACATCCTGAAATTAAAGGAAAAGTAATATGAGGTGCCAGTAGTGGCGGATTTACCATGCTTTGGGAATAGATTAATGTATTGTCATTGTAGACTTTTTCCCCCTACTTCATATTTTCATTGAAGAAAAATGGCTAGAACTTTAAAGAGTTCTCTTGGGTCTAGAAAGATGATTCTGCATTTAAGAGTGTGAATTGCTCTAACAAAGGACCTGAGTTTGATTCCTGGCATCCATATCAGGTGGCTCAGAACTACCTGTAATTCCAGCTCTAGGGGATCTGATGCTTCTGGTGTACTCTGGAACCCTCACACATGAAGTATACACTCACGTGATATACACATGATAAAAGATAAAATAGGGGCTTGAGAGATGGCTGAACAGTTAAGAGCATTGGCAGCTCTTGGACAGGACCATTTGTTGATTCTCAGCACCCACATGGTTGTTCACAATTGTCTATAACTCCAGTTTCAGGTGATCTTATATCCTCTTCTGGCCTCTGTGGGTACCAGGAAAGTGGTGCATAGATACACATGTAGGCAAAAAGCCAGCTTGGGCTACCAAGTGAGTTCCAGGAAAAGGCGCAAAGCTACACAGAGAAACCCTGTCTCAAAAAACCAAAAACAAAACAAAACAAAAAACCCCACCTCTCTCTATATAAAATAGTAGTAGATTAATATGTACTCTCTTGTTATTTTGTCTTTTCTCCCCCCCCCCCCCCCCCCCCAGAGCTAAGGACCGAAGCCAGGGCCTTGCGCTTGCTAGGCAAGCGCTCTACCACTGAACTAAATCCCCAACCCCAATATATACTCTTAAAAGAAGTTTTTTTGTTTGTTTGTTTTTTTTTTTTTTTTTCCAAATGAGATTAGTGGCATATGCCTGCATTCCATCACTTTGAGAATTGAAGGCATGAGTGTCTGGACTTCAAGGCCAGCCTCAGCTCCTTACCTCCAATCCAGCTCTTCTAAATGAGCTCTTATTTCAAAACAAAAAGACACACAACAACAGAGCAATGAGATATCAATATGTGTGGCATCTAGATCCCTTTACGCTATTACAGTTTACTGAAGACCTGAAACAGCGTTTTAGTTTTATTAATATTTGCCATTTTACAAATTACAGCCGGATTTTAAAAGATGTTAATGTTGTAGAGATGGATGATGGTGCAGTGCCAAGTGTAGCTGCTGCTCTTCCAGAGCTTGAGGCCCACAGCCGTCCTTTTCTGGCTTCTGTGGGCATGCCCACACATGCCACACACAAAAAAGAGATGTTATAAAGTAAATTAAAAATATTTTAATTCCTATATAAGGAATGCAGTCTTATTACATTCTGTCTCTCTCTCTTTTTTTTTCTAATAGAGCTGAGGACCAAACCCAGGGCCTTGCATTTGCTAGGCAAGCGCTCTACCACTGAGCTAAATCCCCAACCCCACGTTCTATGTCTTTAATGTTTAATAAATTTGTGAAGTGTAGAGTAAATGGTAAATTTGTAAATTGCTTAATATTCTGCCACATCAAATAGTTATCTTCCCATGCTTGCTTTTGTATTTCATGAATTGCAAAACTATCCATGAAGCCATATGTGGTTTTGTACACCTTTATTCCCAGCACTTGTGAGGCAGAGGTGGGTGGAGCCCTGAGTTCGAGACCAGCCTGGTCTACATATCAAGTTCCCAGCCAGCCAGGACTACACAGTCAGACTTTATAAAAGAAAATTCTTACATGGATAATACTTGAATTGTAGTATCTTAGAAATGCTTTTGCACTAAAACCTATTGGTCTGCCTTGAACTTGGAGTGGAACTTTTTCATCATGAAAAAATGTTTAAGCATCACGTAAATGATTGCTCTTTTAAGCAAATCATCTAATTGTTATTCTCTGTTACACAGAAACTATATTTCTCAATATCGTGTCAGCAGTCAGATGTTGAAGTCCTTGGTAAAAATGTGTTGAAAGCAGTTTGTTGCCTGTGTTTAATAACCATCCTCCTTTATAATATAGCAGAAGTACTGTCTGTATGTGTTCGGTTTAGTTACACAGGGTAGTAATAAAATACATGTAGCTGATGATGGGTTTAATAAAATTAGTCAGTTTTTGCTGCTTCGTTCAGATGTCTATAATCATATTTTAAGTTAGATGTATATCATGAATATAGTAGTTACTAGTGGGTTCAGGTTCCATGATTTGTGTTGAAACACCAGGATTTTCTCATAACCATTGTTTTTGCCATGTTGGAATGTCATAAATGTTGATATTGTAAAAATTTTATTGATAAAATCTCAAAATTATAATTTAGTATTAGAACTTCCAATGTTAAATAAAACAAATTTTGTTACTTTGTACCTTCTGAAAGGGCTGTGGATACTCTTATGTAATACTTCAGGAGCTCCTGCTACCTTGGAATGCACATCTTTCTTTGCTTGGTTCTAGAAAACAGTTGTTCCTTGCTTCTTATTTTGTCATCTGTTAATTTATAGTTCTCTTATGGAAAGATATAGTCTTACCATGTAAGTTAACTTTAGTTAGATTTTTTTTTAATTGAAGGATGGAGGCATGTTGTAATGGTGAAATTCTAAGAATTCTGTTAGCAGAATTTTTATGACAACTTAGTTATTTTCTCTTTGTATTGCCTTGAGCAAGTTATTTACTAGCTCTTTTTCTCAGTTTTTTCTCCTGCTATAGTAGGATGGCTGTAGAAATAGGTTGGGGAGTTGGCTCAGTTGTTAAAATGCGTGCCATCCAAGCATAAGACCACAAGACCTATCTTCAAAGCCAGGCATTGCAGTCAGACATGGTTATGGGAGCCTGTAATTCCAAGTTTGGTTCTGTGTGTGTGATGGGTCTTGGAGCCCAATTTCTAAAACTCCAACCTCTGTCACTTGATGTACTTGAGGTTCAATGAGAGATTCTGCCTGAAAGTAAAACACTGGGCCAGGTGCTATGGTGTGTGCTTTCAATCCTAGGCACTCAAGAGACAGAGGCAGGCTCATCCCTGTGAGTTTGAGGCTAGCCAAGGTTACATAACAAGTTCCAGGCCAGTCAAGGTTTCAAAAAAAGAATGGTGGAAACCTGTGCATGATGATGTGCACTGTTAATAATCCCAGCACACAGGAGGCAGAGGCTGTTGCATTTTTTGTGAGTTTTTAGGCTAGTCTGTTCTACATAGCAAGCTCTAGGGTAACCAGGTCTACACACTGAAACTCCTCAGATGAAAAATAAGGGAAAGGGACTGAGGAAGCACACCAAGTATTGACCTTGGGTCTCCATGTGGCATTTGAATTTTGCACATGATACAAGTACACACACAAAGGTAGTTCTTCCTGATAGAGTTGAATCTATTTTCAAACTTTTCATTGTAGTTTTATTTTATTGCATGGAAATCTTGAAGATTTCCTTTTGTGTGTGTGTGTGTGTGTGTGTGTGTGTGTGTGTGCGCGCGCGCGCGTGCGCGTGTGCGCGCGCGTGCGCATGTGCATGCTTGCCTCCCTCCCTGCCTGCCTGCGTGATTTAATTTGCATTACATGTGTGCAGGTGCCTGACGGGACCAGAAGAAGGTTCCAGTTTTCCTAGAATTAGAGTTACTAAGAGTGTGAGCCACCCATTTGAATCATCTCTTTAGACCTCATATTAAAGTCTTTATTTTTTAAAGATTTTTTTTCTTTTTGAAATTATGTGTATCTATGTGAGTGTATGCCATGTATATACTGGTACCTTGCAGACCAGAAGGGGACAGCAGATCCTTTGATGCTGAAGTTAGAGTTGGTTATGAGCTGCCTAGTTTGGGTGCTGGAAACTGAAGTTAGGTCCTTGGAAGAACCAGTTGTTCTTAACAATGGGCCATTTTTCTAGTCCCTATTAAAAGACTCTTGAGATGTTGGCTACAGTTTTTTTTTTTTTTTTAGTTTACACTATAAAGAGTACTTATGGTGAAATCATAAAGCATCACTAATATCTAAGAAAATGTTACCTTTTTTTCTGTTTTAAAATATATTAAAAGCTGTCCGTGCCTGAGGTTGTTGCTCAGCTCTTGCCTATCCTGCTTGAGGCCCTGGGTTTGATCTCCAACATTATTAAAAGAAATTTTTGTAAGAGAAGGAAAGGTCTCTTGCCTTTTTGTGCTTGCACACAGTTGTGAATTCTTGAAGTTGGTGTGGATAGACAATACTGGGAGTCTCACTTCAGGTTATAAAATCACTGTGCTATAATCTTGGCTTCTTTTGCATTTTACTAGAGGTATGTAACAGTAGATTTGGAAAGTAGCATTAGCGTGAAGTCGTGAGAGGGATACTTAACTAATAAATACTTAACATGTTTAAAGTTTTTTACATATGATGCTCGATTGATCATTATTTCAATCTCATGATTTTTGAGACAATCTATCTCATATAGACCTAGCTTGCCTACACCTTGCAGAGAGATACCTTTCTCCCTCTGCCTCATGGGAGTGCTGGGATGAATGGCATGCTCTCCATGTCCAGCTTTATTCTTCTTATGCTTTTCATATGTTGTTAATAATATCTATTAATATCAAGTTTTATGAGAAGAAATAAAAATGTACTTCTAAGAAAGTTGAAAAATAGCTTTTAGGAAGTTGTGATATTTTATGTTTTCTAATAAATGTGACAAACATTTATTTTTGTTGTATCATAGCTTTGTTCATTTCACATTGCTTTATTAATGCTTAATTAAAATAACTTTCTTTAAATTAAGTGGGCAGAACTTTTCCCTCATACCTGTGCTAGTGGATCCAACCATGGATTCTGTGTTTGGTAGAGAGGTGCTCTGCTACCAAATTCTACAGACAACCACTCGGGGATATCTTTGAAAGAGGTCACATACTACTTAATGCCATTTATTCTTCCATTATAGCCTTTTAGGTCCTTGGTTTTATATACTGTTTTCTCCAGTAGTATATCATCATTAAACATTTAAGTTTAACAACAATTGTTTTTACCAAGGATAATTGTTGTGTTTCAGTGAGCCATGGATTGAATTGAAGCATTCATTGATACTTTTGTCTCAGAGTACTTTTCATGTTTTCAACACTTAGTATTTTGGTTGAAGTGGTGTTACAATTTCATTTTATTGAGTAATTTCATTGGCTTAATTTTGAAGTAACTGGTAGTAAACAATTCTTATGAAGTAGCTACTGTAATGAAATTTTAAGTTATTAATTTATATGACCTACTTCTTGTGTTATAATTAACTTCTACAATGCATTATTTCAGAACTTGGCAAATGAGAAACAATTTATTCATGTTTCAAATAAAACCACTGCGTTATTTAAAGGAAAACATACAACTTTTTATAACTGCTTGTGCAGACTGAAGACTTAGGATGTATCTGTAGACCAGAGGTGGAATAATACCTGGTTAGTTAAATAAAAACTCAAGAATTTTTTGCAAGTTTTATATAATGAAAACTGCCTGTAACCTTAAGAGTTTTTAACCTGGAAGTTAAATATAATTGGCCTTATTAATGCTAGGTTTTTCTTTGATAAAAGGTCTAGACAAGTTTCTTTGGAGTAGCAGCATTAAAGAGCCTGCAGATTTTATGTAGTCTGGTTCATTTGTAATCTGGTCTTCTGTATCAACTGGATATTCTAAGCATTTAATGCTTATTAAGCCTTGGATACTTGAAGTTCTCCCCCCCCCCCCCTTTGTTTCCTCTCTTCTAGTAGTCCTGTTAAGTAAATAATGTTGGAAATTTTCAGAATTTTTAATGGAAAGTGATATCCCAACTCACTCTTTTCTGTTTGATTTTAGATGGGAAATGTCAAGTCATAAGATCGATAGGTTGACTCTGACAACTATGTTTACTTACAGAGAGAACAGGAAATGAGAATGGGTGATATGGGTCCCCGTGGAGCAATAAACATGGGAGGTAGGGATTTGAAGCAAAAGACTTATGTAACTTAACTTACTTGTAATTCTTTTGGGGACTATATGCTGTTTGTGGTATTTATATGCCAAGAAACTAAAACATGGAACCAATTATGAAGATGATATATCTTATTTTTAATAAATGGGATAAAAAATGTCCTAGGAAGAATATTTTACAGTGACAGATACAGTTTGATATCTTCAGTGAAAGAAACTTAGATTTTGATACATGGTGAAACAAGTTTAATCATTGTGTGATATAAATATAATGCTATTATATTGCACAAATCAAGTTTCATTTTACCCCAGAAATTGACAGTTTCTGAGTTATATTTTCAATTGATTTTAGAACAGTTTAGAATTTCTATTTTAAATTTGTTGGGGTTTTTTTTTTTTTGTATGTTTGAAATTAAGACTTTTTGTTTATAGAATATTTAAAATGTTTTCCTTGGGTATGGTATTTAGCATGGAAATATTTCTTCACATCTTCTGTGGCATGTTGAGGAAATGAGATGTCTTACATGTCTTTAGAGGAGTTGTAAAATTTTTAAGAAGTTTAAAAATTTCACTATTGTGTCATTGGCAGAAATAGTATCAAATAAGCTGAGGGGTAAATGTATGGATATCATGGCTCTTATTAATAAACTTAAAATTTGAAGTGGCATAGTTTAATCATTGGCCATTGAATTACATTTTACATATTCACTTTTATATTAAATTTTCCCATAGAAACTCATGAAATTAAAATTTATATAATTCATATGTATATGCTGTTTGAACAATTATAGTATCAGAGCAGATAATGCACAACCAACTAATTAATATTCTTAAAATATGTACTGTATGAGATAAAACTTAAACAAGGAATGTATCAATATTTTCTGTGGTTAGCCATGAAAAAATACTTGTATTTGCAGTTCTTTTACTTTTAGTCAGATAATCTAGAATAGTTCGTTACTATCAGTTTGGTCACTTTTCTTGGCCACCAACATATTGCATTTGTGATATGCAAAGGAAGCATGAAACATGGTCCTTGCCCCATGGACCTAACTAGGCAGTTAGTTCGTGGACATGTGGAATCATTAAGATTGCTAAGTTGCAGCTTTGTATATGACGGTGATGTGTGGCTCAGTAAGTTTTTCATAGTAACTTAGGGGTAATACATAAGGTAATAGATGTCTTTTTAAGGACAGTTAAGAGGAAGATTATTAAGTATAATTTCAAAGACAGTTACAGTTATTGTCATTAACCTCAGAATCAACTTTGACTTGTAAAATTTAAACATTTTCTGATAGTGCAGAAGTTCTGAAAATATTCTTTTGCTTGATTAATACCTTTATGAGAAGGATATGCTTTTTTATTTCTTAATTCAAGAGAAATTTAGAATTTTACAACATTTATTAGGAAACCATAATATGCCTTTTAGCAGTTACTCTCCTAAAGTCTGGTCCATATCTTTAATCTTGAGTCAGTGTTAGACTTGATGGTTTATTGCATTTCCCACCCCGTTGAATTGTTGCGTTGTTAAAACTGTCCGAGCACATCAAGTTTTGTAAATGAGCTAGCGTTGTAGCTCAGTGGTTATACTCAAGGCCCTGTATTTGCAAGCACACAAATCCTATTGATAGTGTGGCAGCATCATTTTTGATGTAAGTGGAAGTACCAGATAATGCCAACCTTTTCTAGACTGTACAGGTAGGAGATACAAGACTGAAAAGAATGTTCTGTGTTACTGATAGCTGGGAGTATTACTTTACATATTCCAACTTGTACCATTAACTGTCTAAACTCTCAAAGTTAACAGTTATATACTAATGAAGAGAAGGGAGCTGGTGGTGGTGACTCATACCTGTAATGGCATCAAAGAGGCTGAGGCAGGAGTAGATGACAGCAAGCTCCCTAGGTTACAAACAAGGCCTTGCCACCCATCTACCCTCCTTTTTAAAAAATGAGGTGAAAACAAATACCTTTAATTTGTTCTTTTCATGAAAAGTTGAACTAAGAGGGCTTGTAGATGATACCATCTGCCTTTTATTTCTGTTATATATATATATAAACATACACACATATATACATATATATATATATTACATACACACACATATATATTTATAACCATGTTTAGGAAGTAGAAGTTGTTAGCTTTAAGTGTTGATTAATTAGAAAGAATATGTTGGGATTAAGGAAATTCTTTCCTTTGAAATTGCTTATTTCTTGAATTAGAGTTCAAAGAGCACTAGCATGTGACATCATGGGTTGGTAAGGAGTGTGACTTCCTTCATTCTGCTCCTTAGTCTTGACACTGTAGTGTTCAGCTGCATTAGGTCTTGTGCAATGGACTTACGTATACTCAAGAAACTCTGCCTATCTGAAAAATGGCCCATGCATTGAAATAGTAGAAGAAATCTCTATATTGGCGTCAGTTTTTGTCTTTGGGTTTTTATGATAAATAAGTATATACACGTTCAAGAAATCATCCCTTCAAATGGTTTCTTTGAAACTACCATAAATGTTGGAGTACAGCTCAGGCAATATTTTAATATGACACAGGTGGATATCTTGATGACCAAATTAGAAGTCTAATTCTCTCTCTTCTCAGAATTTTAACTTGTGAGAAGTACCACCTAATCATTTTGTCTGTTTGGATGTAACTGTGTTTTAAAACGTGGTTTCATCCGAGTTAGTAAGATTATTTTTTTGTTTAGATTACTTATTTTAATATAAAATTGAAAATCCATTCTTTGGTAAGTTTTGAAAGTATTTAACAATTATGTAAAAGCCAAGGGATTCGTTTACAGCTATCTTCGTGTAATTCCCTGGAGTAATTTTCCTTCTTAAGATCTATTTGTATTTATATGCTAATATTTCTAGCTGTGACTAAGGAAAGCAAGTGTGGTTTTTGAATGCCAATCCTTACTATTTATTAAAGCTGGTAGAAGGTAGAATTATTAAGGATCATTTTCTTTAAATATAAGCTACACCTAATATTTCTGAGTTTTGAAAGTTTGAATATCTTAGTCTCAATTGCTCTAAAAAATTGACAGTGGCCTTATTTATTTTTTGTAGATTTGTTTTAATGAGAATTTTACTGTGTATATAATGCTCTACTGTTGATTCCATTCTCAAGGAAGGAAAATTATTTTGATGATAGTTTTGTGTATAGATTTATATGAGTTGTAAAGTTTTTAATGTTCACTAAACTAAGATAGGACAGCTCTAAGTGTAGATTGTTTTGCGTAGATGCATTTAGCCCAGCACCTGCTGGTACCCAAGGGCCTCCTCCAATGATGGGTATGAATATGAACAACAGAGGAACTATACCTGGCCCACCAATGGGCCCTGGTCCTGCCATGGGACCAGAAGGAGCTGCAAATATGGGAACTCCAATGATACCAGATAATGGCGCAGTGGTAACGTATCACTAAAATTATTTTGATTTTATTTCATAACTAAACCTTTTTCTGCCCCAAAGGTAACTTCACACTTAATGTAGCTGGGTTTTGTTACTTTTGGCAATATAGATATACATCCAGCACGAGAAAGCAACTTTGTTAAGTTTTAATTTATTTAAGTGGCCAGATGTTAGTATTGTCATCACTGCTTACTCTGCTACCTCAGTATAGAGCAAATATATGTGCCACTACAATTAATCCCCAGTGCTTTTGATTTCTATAGATCTGTCTTTGAATATATGCATGTAAAGCTAAGTGTTTATGATTGTGCTTTTTCTGTGTGGACTATTTACCTTTGGAGACAAAATTCTACTATGTGTGAAAATACAGGTTTTAGTTTTGATGAAAACATCATGTTGTAATTACTTATTTTAAACCATTTCTCTTCACTGGAAAATAGTTAACCCTGAAATTTTGTTTTTCTAAAACATTCTAAGGTACACTGTTATCCTCTCTTCTTAGAAGTACTGATTGCTTTTATTACTAAATTTAAAATAAAGACTTTTTTTGGTCTTGATCCAAGAGTGTGAAGATATCTTTGTATGGGTAACCATGAAAATTGATTTTCTCAGTTGTAATTTCTGTCATCTTTGTATACGAGTTAGCAGGACAGGTGCCCCTTACAATTTCTGAGGCTTTCTAGTAGGGCAAGGTTTCCTCATGTAATGCTTATGATTGTTGTTCTGAAAAAAAAAATTGGTAACTAGTTTTCAAAAAGGGTGTTTGGTTTTGGGATTACCAAACTAATGGTTAGTGTTCCATTGATGGCTAAGAAGGAAAATGCATTAGCAGTTAACTTAGACATGCCATCATTTTACCTCTATGGTGATCAGGAAGAGACTAAAAGGAATACAGTGTGCATTGCAGAACTGAAACATGCACTGGTTTTCTTGATACCATTTTAAAATGGATTGTGCAGGGATATAAAAAAGCAGGGTCATAGTGTCTAGGACAGACAGATGGCATGTAAAGCAGTTGATGCATTTGTTCCTTTAGGAGAGGTAGTATTTTTACAGTATGACCCCTGAAACTTCTAGTAGGGTGGTTAAGTTTCTCTTTAGCATCTAATCATTAGCAGTAAAATAAACATAATTGACCCATATTCCTACACATTTTCTTAAAATTTTAAATTTATTTTAAATGTCATCTTTTTTTCTTTTTTACTCCTACACTTAAAATTCTGTTCATCACTTGAGATTAACTACTGTAAAGTTTCACAGAATAAATGATTCAGATGTTTAATGTGCTCTTAATAATTCATGTTATTAAAACAGTTCTTGAAACTTAATCTTACTTTCTTAATATTAGTCTTTAAAAGAAAGCACTTTATATGTCTCCATATTAAATCCCAGCTTTTTTTATTCATGTTAATGCTTTATGTCTTAAAAGCATTGATACTAGAGTTTATAGAATGTTCACTTTAAAAATAGTATGATGCTGCTCCTCAGTTTTACATCTCTGATTTCTTTTTAAAAATGTCTTTCTGGCCAGGCTTGATGGCACATGCTTATATTATAGTCCCAGTACCTGGGAGGTAAAGGTAGAGGCCAGCCTGGCCTACAGACAGAGACTCTGTCTCAAAGCAAAACAAAAATATTTTCTTTACATCACAGTTTCATGTAGTATAAACTTTTTAAGAGGGGATCAGAGCAGTATTATATACTGATTGGGCATAAGGAGGCATTTTCTTTTGTCAGAATCAGTTTTGTTCACCAAGTGGGCTGTACCATTAGCAACTTGTAAATCTTCAGATGTTGCTTATTATTATTATTATTATTACTATTATTTTTAAAAACAAGAACTAATTAAATTGCTCCTTTCTTCCTTCTATGTTTGATCCTGACTCTGCTGGACTTTCTGCTGAACTTCCTGACACCACCACTTGGGATTTTGCCAATTTTTCTTGTCACTTATATTTTGGCGTGTTCCAAATGGACTTTACTATATGTCATTATAGCACAATGATAGGTTTCCTCAAGGACCTCCGTCCCAGATGGGTTCGCCTATGGGAAATAGAACAGGTTCTGAAACCCCACAGGCACCAATGAGTGGTGTGGGTCCTGTGAGTGGAGGTCCTGGTGGCTTTGGTAGAGGAAGTCAAGGGGGCAACTTTGAAGGCCCTAATAAGCGTCGGAGATACTAAATATTCTTTCATTCCTGACTATTTAGAAAAACAATTTCAATGGTATGCCTTTACACTTTGTCTGTTACCTGGAAAAATGGTTTTATTGTTAATGTACGTAGACTGAAGTCTTTCTTTTGTAAAACTTGAGGTTTTTTTGTATTTTCTTTATTCATAAGCTTTGTAGATTAGATTAGTGATAAAGATGCCCATCATTGTGAATGTTGAAATGTGTTGTGATCTTAGCTAAGGATAACTATGCCACATTATTACTAAATCTATGTAGTTACTTAATCTCACTCAATAAAGAAATGATTTTGCCTAATTTAAAAATGTTCTTAGTGGTATTCCCTCATGACCTTATAAAACTTGCTGTAGTTGCTTTAGCTTAAAAAAAAAAAAAAGTGGAAATGATTTTGCTTTTCTGTTTGTTCAAGTAACCCTGAAGTCCGACCATTAGTGAAAGCTAATGTCAATGGAGATAAGTAGTGTAGTGTGTTTGTGGGTGGGAGGCATGGGGATTCAGATTGTATAAACCCTCCATACTGTGTAAAATTAGAGTTGTTGCTTACATTTCATATAGATTCTGACTATCCATATATTCTGAGAAAGGTTATTAAGGATATCTTTGTTCTGTGCTGATTTTTCCAAATAAATCTTTTGAATCTTGAAAAAAAAATGTTTGAAGGTAAATCTCTTGCTTATAAAATAATTCCTTGTTTTAATCCTGTGCCATCATTTATTCAGTGTCAGCATCTACATTTTCCCCAGTTACCATTGTAAGAGTTAGTGTTCAGCTTTAAGCCAGTCAGTCAACCAGCTAACCAAGCAGACCATACTGTTAGGATGGCAGTGAAAAGTGGGTTTGATTGCATTCTCAAATAGTTAGGTAAGCCACTTAAGCATTTCTTCGCGTTTTCCAGAAGTATTTAAAAAAGTCGTGTGACTCTGCTGTGTTGAAATACTTCCTTTCCGTTAGGTCTGTTCAAGTGCTGGTCTCCTTCACTCTCCCTGTTCGGTAGGGTTCATAACATCTGATTAGATTCTTCTAGGAAAGACCATTTTTGAATTTTTATTTTCAGTACTTGGGAGAAACTGATACCATATTGTGGTGTTCATTCCATATTTATTTAAAATTTCATATATATGTAAATATGAATTCTCAAATTTAACGTATTCAGTTGATCAGCCAGTATTATAGCTGGTATTTCTCACATAAAATTTCTGTGTATTTGTATGTTGTCCTTTTATAGAACACCTCTTTGAAGAGTAGTGTGTTCTGAGCTAGAGGGTATTTATGTAAATAGTTTCTGCCTGCTTTTAATGGAAGGTATGTCTTGGAAAGATGACTTCAGTCAGTCTAAATCATACATAATAGCAATTGGTTGTAAAGTATGACTAAGATGTAACCTTTTGTACCAAATAATATTTTATTTTACCATTTCATGTTTGTGTTCCTTTCAGACACAGCAGCAGGGTGGAAGCAATGTCAAAAACTCAGTATGTTCAGAAGCTTTGTTTTTATCAATTACTTGAAAATAATGATTTTGAGATTGTAAAATAATAGCCAGACTAATTTCTATTACATTTTTCATAAGCATAAGGTTATGGGGAGTGGAACTTATTTTAACTTGTAACATTAATTTGGGAATGAGTTCTTAATTGCACTTTTAAGTGATTTTTTTTTTTTTTTAAAGAATATTTTCAACTGTCTCTGGTACTATCCTCCAGCAGTTTTTGCCAATGTATTTAACTCAATCGTGAACTAAGATTCTGAGATGCTCAATGTTTGGTTGTCAGTACCAAGCTGTGGTGTTGTGTGATTCATTCAAGAACATTTGAGTTGTCCTAATCTCCTGAGAGCCTAGTGTCCAGGCTCAACTCTAGCTCCAAGAAAAGCGTCTACACAGCCTTCCCTACATCAAGAAAACCCTGTACTTAGAAGGTTTCCCTGAGAAGAGTCACATGAAATGCCCCATGAACTCCTGGTTACTCAGTTAGTGCTTTTTTATATCACAGCTGTTTTTCAATTTTTTTCTCATTAATTAGCAGACCACAGATGATTTGAGTATCATTTGCTTAAAGTCAGTAGGAAATATTCCGTATAGAAAATAGTTTTAGTGTTTCTAATTTGATGTGAAGTTGTCATATGTGCTATCATAATTCTTTCCAGCAAAGTTAACGTGACATCATTTCAGTTTTTCATACTGCAGTCTTCTTTTTGTGTCTGGAATAATCAAGTTTAAAGTCTTACATAATTCAGGATGGATGTGCTAATTGTAGTTAATATAAAATAAAGGAACATCCAATTTTATAATTATTGGAATATCTTGATTTTATTTTGTAAGTTAACACAATTTTCTTCTTAACAGATGTAGTTTTAAAAATGCTTGGATTATCTGTATTTTGTAAATTTTACTCTGACATTTTTGAGTATTTCTATAGTCTATGTTCATCACCAAACATTCAGGGAAATACCAATTTTTTAAAAAAAAATCAGTATATTTGGGGAATTGACTTAGCTGTGAGTGGCATTTACTAGCAATAGGATATATGGACAAGGACAAGATTTTTACCCGTTTCTCAAACACTAAATTGTAACTTAAAGTTTACTCAGAAATATTTGTTGAATACTAGAGTAACTTGATATTTAAATGTAAATTTGGTATTGCTAAGTATCACTGTGAATGATTAATAACAGGAAGCTAAATTGACAGTTAACAACACACATTATTAATGAGGGAAAGAATGCAATTATGTTATTCAAATGAGTAAAGTTTTGAGAAGGAATATGATCAGACATATGGTTAAACCTTTCAAGTATTGAAATTCAGTGTCAGGTGATACTAGGCAGAAAGAAAAATTCTTCGTCCTTTGTTTACCTCTCTAGAGGCAGTGGGACCTGGGAATGTGAGCTGTTCAATGAGGTGGACTAAGGTCTCACGCAATAGTCTACTTCATTCAGAGTATCAGACAGTTTATACTCTGAGGGTTAAGAGGAGTCACCTGAGTAAAGTACAGTCACAAGGACAAATCATGTGTGACAGACAAAGCCATATGTGGCAGAATCATGTTTTTTCCATAGAGGCATATAAACATAACAATAACCAGTTGTGATGAGTAATCTGAAGTAAACTTACTCTGCTGCACCTGGGAAACACATTCCAAGAGCAATTCTATGTTTTTGAAGGAACTGAGGTCATGAAACTTTTGTTTTGTTTTCTTGGCATTTTTTTCTCACAAACACTCAGAATTCTCCTCATGTGACTCTATTCTTGGACTGTGTTCCTACAATCCTTAGCTTCACAACTGGTTATGCAAGACCAGTCGAGATACATTAAACTCCTATGCCAATACAAATTATGTGGGATATGTCCTTCAGGGTAAATGGAGGAAGCTTCCGGAAGAATTGAGTGGTGGTGAAATGTTTTCTGTATACTAATTTTGTTAGGAACTCTAAGATACTAAAATACAATCTTAAGGTTGACAGGATGGCTCATTGGATAAAGGCGCTTGTCCAGCCCATGGCTTGAGTTCCAGGGCTAGCGTCCACATGGTGGGAGGGGAAAACTATCTCTGGCTGCGTGTGCCTCACACATGGGTACAGAAGATGTAATCCTCCAACACCCAAGAAAAAGACTACAAAATAAAACCTTCCAACAAATTAATAAAATTCATAAACCAAAGTCCTGTCAAGTGTAATCCCAGTCCTGAGGAGGCTGAGACAGGAGAGCTGCTTCAAGTTAAAGGATTGTTTGGACTGTATTGCTAGTGCCAGGCAGCCAGGGTCATGTGACACACAGACTAAGGAACAGCCATGCCCTGTGGTCAGGGGTTCATAGTTGCCTGCTCCTCATTAGGTGGAGTGCTTGCCCAGTCAAGGTCCTGGGTTCATTCTCCAGTACCACTGAATGAAAAGGAAACAATTTTGTGAGGAGAAAGTAGTGGGTGCTTATCTTTTGGATACACAAGTTACTGTTTCCCGGTGTTTACTTTCTAGCTAGCTATTTGTAGGCCAGGTCTTGGTTTGGTTTAGTTTAGTGGAGGGGAGTAAATGGATGTGGCTAACATTTTACATACATTTCCTAAAAATACCAATGTTTTTAGGCCAACTTCATACAGTGCATTAATTTGTATATATAAAATCAAAATGTATCTCAGTATGAAATTATTTTATGTTTACAGAAATTGAAAGTTATATTTTTGTTTAAGTATCAAATGTACTGTTTCTGTGTCACAAGCATAATGGTTTTTTGTTTTGGGGTGGTTTCCTGATCACTAAATAATAGAGCTTTAGCTGGACAGTGGTGGCACATGCCTTTAATCCCAGGAGGCAGATGCAGGTCGATCTGGGTGAGTTTGAGGCCTGCCTGGTCTACAGAGCAAGTTCCAGAACAGCCAGGACTATACAGAGAAACTGCTCCAAAAAGCGAAACAAATAAATGAATAAATGAATGAATAAATAAATAAATAAAGCTTTGAACTTCGAAGACACAAAATTCCTGGGATTGTTGACTTTTTATTGTTTTTATAAAACTATGTCTAGATTATGACTACCTCTAGAAGTTACTCTTCATTGTTACGTTGTTTACTTGTGAAGTTAATGCCCTATTTTCTCTTATATTTTGTTTTCCTTTTGAGTTACAGAAATTTTCAGTGTATCGAGTATTCAGATATACGTGCATATTGAAAAAAGATCCCCTCAGACATATTGTATGGCTTGAAATAACCATTTTGCTCTTGGTTTCCTGTCTAGGAGAGTGTAAGAGATATCTTGTCACTTAAAGAAGGCTAAGTCAGAGTTGTTCATTTTCAATGTGCCTTTTGTTTTAAAAAGCAACTACTAGGGGCAGGGGAGGTGGATCAGTGGTTAAGAGCACTGGCTTCTCAGAGAGAGGACCTAGGACTGATTCTCAGCATCCACATGACAGCTCATAACCTCCTTTAACTCTAGTTCCTGGGATCCTGTGTCCTCTTCTAGAGTCTGCAGTCACCAGGTGCACAAGGTACACAGACAGACATGCAGGCAGAACACTCATACGCATAAAATATGATAAACAGGTCTCTCATGAGGTCTTATTGAAACAAACAAGCTACCAGGGACTTCTTCATATTTACAGTGGCACTTATTCCTGTCTTGTAGAATATATACCTCAATTCCCTGTGAGGTACTTCAGATCCCAAATTAAGACTAGAATTAGTAGAATTGGATAGAATTAAGTGCAAGCATACTTAATTTGAACACCTTGTTCCCATATTTTAAAGTTCAGTCAGTAAGAAAAATGTCTGGGGCACTTTCTTAAATGCTGTGTATAAGCAATTTTGACAGTGTTGAAGACTTTAGCATTGATAATTTGACTTTAGCATTGATTATTTCACCAAATCTTTCCTGGCTCATGTTGTGAAAGATAAAGTCATATAATAAATTTATGTATTAAGCATATCATGTAAGCTACATGAATGTCAAACTTCAGAAACCACATTCATTCATTAAGTTCCATGCTTTTGTCCTCACTGGGTCTTTGAAATAATTCTTGCGTGTTCTAGCTTCTTTTATGAAGAAAAGTACTTTATATTTTTCAGTCCACAAGCTAAATGAGATTTTGTATGTTTCTGGGGTTTCGAAGAACTGTGTAAGTCCTATGCCTATTACCTTTGCTGTATTTGACTATGGGTTACCAACATCTTAATTTTCTTATGCCTTTGTAAATGAGTTTTACATGTTATATAATCTCATGCAAAATACATAAAATATCATTGTGTCCATTTTGGTATCATAATTAGAGCTCATTGATTTCCTATTTTCAATTACTAGATAATTATTTCACAGATTTCTTAGATTTAAATGTTAAGTGATATGTTTATGAATGAGATATTAAACTGAATCTCAAGTCATTCTGTAATTATTAGTAATTTCTGAACTTTTTGGTGTTGATGGGAGCAATAATTTCTTCAGAATTTACTTAACCTCTGCTAATTCTTTGAACTGGTTAGAAAATTTTACATATAACTGAATTTGAATATTTTACACATTATTACAGTTTTGGGCCCAACAATGTAGCAGAATGAAAATGATCATTGAAGTAATTGTCTACACATGACATTTTTTTTAGCCAAATAGTTTCTGCACAGTGGGGTTCTGGAAGGATGGCTCAGCCATCAAGGGCACAGGTTACCTTGTAGAGGACCCATTTGATGGTTCATAGTCAGCTGTAACTTTGGTTCCAGGGGATCTGATGCCTTCTGGCCTGTGTAGGCACTAGACTGTAGGTGGTGTACAGACATGCAGATGAAACACTTATGTACCTAAAATAGACATCTTTTTAAAAAGATAAAACGGTGGGAACATGGGCTCTTCTATGGGACATCCCCAATGATCATTTGCCCCTCTCAGTCAGTGTTTCTTGGATCTCTAGAGTAGTTAAGAACTCTGTGAGGGACTAGAATCATAGCACCCCTGTGAGGCTCTATGAACACAGACCTTTTGTGAGACTCCATAAACACAGATTCTGGTCTCTTCGCCTCAGTAAAATAGAACCAAAGAGCACACATTTCTATGTACCAAGTTTTCACGTGATGCTGATACAGGTGGTTTGTTGATCCTACTTGGATAATGTGTTAGTTAGACTTTGTTACTCAGGTACAGACTTGGCAGGGGGAACACACTGCATGCACTTGTCTCTGGATTTGATCCCTTGGCTGGTAGAGTAGCATTTTGGGCTATGTAATTTTTTAAAATTTTATTTTGGTCATAGCTTAATATCCCAGTGTATTGTAGGTTGTTTAAGATTCCTGTCCTCTACCAATCTAACACACCCATAAGTATTTTCACCTGTTGACAGTAAACAAGCCCTGCCAAATCTATTTTTTTTTTAATTAGAAAATGTACTAGCTTCTGAATTGCTTCATACTAGATTACCATGTTTGTTATACCTTTTTTGAACTTCTATTTTATTGTGTTCACAGACCTTTTTTGGGGGGCGAAGAGGGAGGATTTCAAGACAGGATTTCTCTGTGTAGTCCTGGCTGTCCTGGAAATTGCTCTGTAGATCAGGCTGGCCTCACACTCACAGAGGTCTGCCTGCCTCTGCCTTCCAAGTGCTAGGATTATAGGCCTGCGTTTGTCACCACTGCCTGGCTACAAACTTTCTTAATGAAAATGAAGAAGATGTGTAGAAAAATACATTTTGTTAGGAGTGTAGCAACAAACTTAATGAAAATGAAGAGGATATGTAGAAAAACACATTCTGTGAGGAGGGTAGCAACAGGTAGATTCCCTTGAGCTTGGTGGTCAGCCAGTCTAGCCTACTTGGCAAGCTCCAAGCCATGTTAAGAGATCCTGTCTTGGGTGGGCGGAGGTGAACAGCATCTGAAGTAGTTCTTTTTGTTTCCATACACATGTGTTTCTGCACATATGTACACACCTTAATAAATACATTTAGAAAGTCTCCTTAAGAATTTGACTCTGAGGCTGCAGAGATGGCTCAGTGGTTAACAGCACGTAAATAAGACTGCTCTTCCAGAGGTCCTGAGTTCAATTCCCAGCAAACACATGGTGGCTCACAACCACCTGTAATGAGATCTGGTGCCCTCTTCTGGCCTGCAGGGACACATGCAGACAGAACACTGTATACATAATAAATAAATCTTTAAAAAAAAAAAAAAGAATTTGACTCTGCTGATTCTTACCTGTACCAGGATTAGTGATGAAACAACCCAACAGGTCAGCCTTGGTGTTGATATATTTGGACTTTCTTAGTGCCAGCTGAAGAGGCACTAGAGACTGTCCTAGTCTTTGTTTACATCCTGGTAAACATGCACGGAATGATAGCATTTTGCTGTATTAGTAATCGGTTGACTATGATAATCACATTTCCTAAGTCTATTAAGTATTCTGAACAATCTTCCTTTTCTGGCCTTATTTTTCATTAGTCATGTTAGCCATCAAGGAATACAAGAGGAAAATAAGTAACTTTATTTCTGCGACCAGCATCTATATGTTTGAAGTTAATTCAAAATTATGTGTATAAAAATTTTAATTGGTTTGTAATGAGAGCCCATAGTAGATCGACAGTAGTTTGTTTCAGAAATGAAGGCTGACAAGATATGGTGGCCCAGCTGTCTGGAGGCAGAGGCAGGGGGCTGGCTTTCTGAGTTGAAGGTCAGCCTGGGCTACAAGGTGAGACCCTGCTTCAAAACAAACAAACAATGAAGACTTTGTATGAGCATTGTAATATCAGATGGATCTACGTCTGTACTAAGACAACCCATGTAGGAAACGTGTTTTCGTTTGGAATCCAGATTCTTACCTTGCTTCCCAAAGGTAACCTTTGCATAGAATTTTTAGTGTTTCAAAAATTGCCTCAGGAAGTTTAAATTGTTGAAGCATTTTGTAATTTTTTTTCCTAACTAAAGAAGGATTTGGCCGGGCGGTGGTGGCGCACGCCTTTAATCCCAGCACTCGGGAGGCAGAGCCAGGCGGATCTCTGTGAGTTCGAGGCCAGCCTGGGCTACCAAGTGAGTTCCAGGAAAAGGCGCAAAGCTACACAGAGAAACCCTGTCTCGAAAAACCAAAAAAAAAAAAAAAAAAAAGAAGGATTTGACTCTGTGATGATTGTTTTATCTGTCATGAAGAAAGTTGTCCTTCCATTGTATAACTAACCTTTTTTTTTTTAAGATTTTTTTTTTAAATTATGTATGTGAATGTTTGGCTTGCATTTATATCTGTGCACCATGTATGTGCTGACGCCAGTGGTGGTCAGAGGAGGCATTTGATTCCTTGAAATTGGAATTAGTTGGTAGTAAACTACCCCGTAGGTGCTGGGACCTGAACCCAGGTCCTCTGAAGAAGCAGCCAGTGTTCTTAAGCACTGAGCTGTCTCTCCAGCCCCATGTTTCTAGCTTTTTAACATTATGACAAAGGCATGCTTCCCCTGTCTTTTTCTGAAGAAATGATTGGATCTTGTCACACTAGTTGAATCTCTCCAAAAGTCAGTTCTTTACTTGTAGACATAAGAATTCTGTAAAAGAGGGAGGGGATACTTGGGGGTAACCTAGGCACTTGATGTGTAGGCAGTGCCTTTAAAGCTGTATCGTTGGTCCTAATGAGAGCATTTAAAAGTTATCAGCCTGAACTGTTTGCCATCCTGAAGATGACTGACATCTGCGGGTTCCAAAGATGCTTTTCCTCCCTCCCCCATGTGTACTTACAGCAACCCCAGACTACTTACTGTTAAGCCCTTGAAGCTTTAGGTTACATCTGTTATGTTTCTGGTATTTAGCTTCATTCACAGTAATTAGCTGGGAAATTAACATTGTTGCTTGACTCTGTGTTATCACATGTCAAGATTTAGTTGGAACCATTGCAGTTTTCTAAAAATGAGGGAAATTAAACAATTCTGGAAAATGACATGTATTGATATTCATAATTTCTTCCTTGAAATAAAATGTGTTCATTTACTAATTTTGCAGCAGGGAATTGTGGTGAAGTAAACTAAGTCTCAGGGTTTCTTACCCCCTTTGAGACCCCTTAGTGGGTGCAGTATGCCATCGGTTGTTAGAAACGATGCTTCTCCTATTGTGGGTTGCTTTGGGATATTGGACTAATGGAGTAAAAAGATAAGCTGTCCCAATTTTTTGCTTATGTTTTTATAAGTTGGTATACCATTAAGTATATGTTAAGTACTTTAGCAATATCTGAAATTCTTAGCTCAGAACTGACCTCCCAGGGCTAGTCTGTTGCACCTTGCTGCCTAGGTGTTCTGGTTTCATCTGTGGGGGTGTATGGGCCAGTGCTTTCCCAGGGACCCCCATGGGCTTGTGTGTTGTCGTTGAGAAGAGCAAATGCCGTGGAAAGAGCTTACCGTGTAGGTGCAAGGGGAGAAGCAGTGGCAGCCAGGTGAGAGAATGCAAAGTCTGGGAAAGAAAGAAGTCACTGCTGGGAGAGAGAATTGTGAAGAGGTAACTGGATGACGTGGAGCTTGCTTGAGCTGCACTGGCCAGCGGTGTCACGTGTGGCTATTGAGTGAGTATCTGGACCTAGTGTGTCTGTGAGACTGAGTTTTTAAATCTGTTTGTGCACCTTCACTTTCCATATTCAAGTTCTTTTTATAAGATAATTGAGTATTTAAATTAGATAAGGGCTAACATCAATAAAAGTGCAGAATAGCTTATGTTAGCTGTTTGTTGGGGTGATAACCAACCAGTCAAACTTGCGCACATGTGCACACATGCACTCTCTCTCTCAATGTGTTAGGGCATTTAATGACAGTAGGAAGTATTTGAGTTCCTGATATAAATGATTCAGAGTGAATTTAGCTGGGTAGTCTTATCTCTTGCTTTTGGAAACTTGAAATAATCGTGTACTGGACAAGATTCGTCTAACACAGTGACTTTGCCAAATTTTATTTCATGATCAGTGTTCCTAGAATTCCACTCTATAAGACTAATTGTAGCTAGTACAGGGTTGAATTTCCCATGCTGGGGTGTGACAGCAATTATTGAGCATTTGTTGAGCATGAGCAAGTCTCTTATGCTCCCTGCCCTGCGACAAGAAAAGCAGTTGAACTATCCACCATTTTGCATTCAAATTTGTGTAAGATCTGTTTCTTTAAGCAAAAGAGTGGGTGTTTGCCATAGAGCAGGGAAGGGGTTGGAGCACACGGTTCTCTGGAAGTAAGTTACGCTGTATTCTTTTTACTGTTACTACTTGTATTTATTACCTGCTTGGTAATATCAGGAAGAGATGTGTATATTCAGTTCCTGAGAAGGATTTGTCATACAAAATTTCTCTTAAACGTATGTATAAACTTTGTTCACTTTTGTTCCATCTCAGTACCAGGCCAGCCAGGTGTGGAGAGGCAGGTTGATCACAAAATTCAAAGTCAACTACACAGTGGCTGAAATGAGTTAATCCAGACCCTGTTGCAGGAAAACTGGCATCAACCGAAATGGCAGGAATATAGCTCAATGGTAGTGGATTTGCCTTAGCAGTTGAGGCTCACGATTCAGTGCCCAGTATCAAGAAAAAGAACACACTAACCCTAACACAGTAGGAATCTCATCCATTACATAGTGATTTACCTTTGTTTCCTATAAAGTCCTGAGTGTCTGATGAATGAATGACACCAGTTCAAGCACAATTTTACAATGAATGTACCCAAATCTGCAAACTCAGGTCCCTGTTGTTAGGATTTAAGTTTGGTGGTATGTGGAGAGTGGTACTCTGTTAGTGATGAAGGATACAGAAAGTGCTTAAGGGTAAAGGTGCTTGCGTGCACGCCTGCTGTTCCTAGAGTACACATGGTGGAAGGAGAAAACAGCTTCCAGAAAGTTCCTCTTCTCTCCTAGCACAGGTGCCTGTACATGCATAGTGCTAATAAAAAGAAAGCACTTTGAAAACCTGGAAGCACATACTTCCTTCCTTCTGAGAAATTTGGGAAGAGTGCACTAGGATGATAGCATTTAAACAGGTCACGTAGGTGTCTTTAGGTAGTCAAGTTTAAACTGGCTGGGTTTATAGTAATGCTCTAGGAAGGAGAGACCTCGAATGTGCACTCATGCGCACATGTGCACACATGCACTCTCTCTCTCAATGTGTGTTAGGGCATTTAATGACAGTAGGAAGTATTTGAGTTCCTGATATAAATGATTCAGAGTGAATTTAGCTGGGTAAACTGTTGCCAGGAAAGAGGAAGATGCATGGTATTCCACGAGTTTCTGATGGGAAAGGTAAGTTCAGGAACAGTGGAAGTAGAGCCTAAAAGAAGACCTTTTGCTCCTTTACTGCAAGCACGTGCCGAGCAATGGTTTGCTGGGCTTTAAAAAACTGTAAAAAGGCTTTCTGTGTAATAAGTAGTATCCTCAGGGGCTGATGAGATGGCTCAACAGATAAAAGCGTGGGTTTGAGTCTCAGGCATCAGCATGATGGCTTACAACTGTCTGTAAATCCATTCCCAGGAGATCCAGCACTCTATTCTGGCTCCCATGGACAGCTGCGTGCACGTTGCAAACATACATGCAGGCAAAATATACACATACATTAAAAATAAACCTAAAAATTAATCTCAGAGTATTGTCATTAGTTACTGAGGCCATGACACAGCCTTACCATTTCTCTCCCTTTTGTAATTGTCTTCACAGTCTTGTGTCCTAGGAAAGGAGTAACATCTGGTCCCTTTTCTTTTTCAAATTCAGTAGCTACCCATCTATAATGAGACAGTTGTATTTGAACTACAGAACTATTCGTTGTCCTCAGTCTTCTCAATTCCGTGTACCTCCCCACCATGTTCACTGAACTGTCTCCCAGAGGGCTTTGCGGGTTGCTCAGTGTGTTCCTATACTTTGTAAGGGTATATGTATCTAGTTCTCGTGCTTGCATTTATTTATCGGTACTCCAGGTATTTTCACATGGTGCATGGCATTCGGTGCAGTTTGCCCTTTCTCTACAAATTCTAAATTCATGGATTCAGTCAACAATCGGTTGAAAATACTCAAAATTATTCTGGGTATGTACAGGGTTTTTCATGTCACTCCCTAAGCAATACATTATAGCTCATGTCTATGTAGCATTTTCTTAGATTCTAAGTTGTGATTTAAAAATCTATAGCATGTGGCATAGGTTTTATGCATAGTTCCCACCGTTCTATTAGGGACCTGAACATTGATGTGTTTTGGTGTCTGAGAGTGTTCATAGGATTCTAAGCGATGCTATATTTCTAAAACTGATGAGGGGAATTTCAGGAGAAAAAAGTTTTCTAAATTTAAAAATGAGTTTCCCAAGACAGGTGCACACCTGTAATTCCTCTGTTTCTCAGAAAGTCGGGTTAAGGATCTCATAAAGACCAGCCTGTGCTAAGCTACACAGTGAAGAGTGGATATTTCAGTACCAATAAAAGCATGTTAATGAGAATCTGACATAGTGTATTCATTTAATAAATATTTGTTGAACATTTGCGTCTCAGCCTGTGCCTATAACAATGAAGTACAATTAGTCCTTTTTGAGTTTGATGTCTACTAGATGGAAAGAGAAATATGGGAATAAAGCCCATAAAAAGATTAACTACATCATTATGCCAAAGTGTCGGACCAAGAGCCAGACAAGAATGTGTTCCTCAGTTTTCAATAGAACATCATATAAGATAAGCACATGGAAGACAGGGAAAAGTTGAATGGATGAGCATCAAGAGATCTTTCTCGGAGGCTGGAAAATGAATGAGCAGGTTGGAAATCTGGGAGAAAACGAGATTTTAACAATTGAAATACAACTTAAAACTAAAATTACAGTGTATGTTCAGTATATCAGTTCTACAAAATGCAATGGTGTGTGGTGTTGGATTCCCAAGCATGAAGACTGGAGGATCTAGAAGTTTCCTGGGCTTACCGACAGTATCTGCAGACAAAGTGGCCTTTCTCTTTATTGAGAGTAAAGTAAGCCAACCAGGTTATACAAGCTTACGTGTTTGTTTCCTTTTCTTTTGTCTGCATTGAAGAGAAGATTCAAACCAAAAGTGTAAAGGATTGGCTGCTAGGAACTTGTCAGATCTAAAGAGTTAATCTAGCCATTGATTGAAATTCACACCATGTACATGATCATTTTTTAACATGGCTATACACACTGATGATCTAATTATGTGAATTCTAATAATTGCAAGGGCAGAGTTGTAATCAGGACATAGTCCTCAAGCAGGTTTGGATGAGTAAGTTGGGACTTTATAAACACCATCTGAGAAGGTAACTGCTGAGGGGTTAGTTTAGTTTAGTGCGGGAGCACTTGACCTGCATGCCTAAGGTCTCCAGGAAGGGGGGAAATAAAAACCTTAAATCTCAGTGTAAAAATGTGTAATTCATAGTTTGGTGTTACTTGCAAAACAGCAAAACATCTAGATTGGTCTTTTGTGTTGATTATTAAAATACTTCCGAGAAGCCGGGTAGTGGTATCTCTTGCCTTTAATCCCAGCACTCTGTGAGGCAGGCAGATCTTTGTGAGTTTGAGGGTAGCCTGTTCTATAGAGTGATTTCTAGGACAGCCAAGGTTACATGGAGAAACCTTGCCTGTTTTTTGGGGAAAAATGCTTTGGAGAATTCACGTCACCAGGCTTCTTCGGTGTTTCACATGCTTGCTCCCTTAATAGCATGACCTCTGGGCTAGGGCTTCCACTGTGGTGTTGGGGATTAAGCCCCAGGCTTGAGTGTCAGGTACCTGCTGAGCTGTGCATGCACTCCCCCTGGGTTTACACCTGGTACTGTTTACTAGGTGATTGTACAGACTTTAAAAGTTGCTAAAGATGAGCTTTTATAATGATTTTAAGTGTTTCTAAGGAGATGTTCTTTTATGATATATAGTGATATTTTTCCTTATGGAGTCTACATCACTTGCTTGGTCTTCATTTGTAAAATATACCAAGTCCTCTCACTGTAGTGCCTGCCCTGCATTCCATAGTAAGCTGACATTAGCATGCACATGCTGCAGAGCCTGCAGCAGGTTCCTCTCTTCACTTCAGGTGGTGGGTGTGCCTTATGGTATTTGGAAGGGATTTGGGAACTTGTCAAGTTATATTACTGATACATTGTGTTCATCAGCAAGTTCCACTGGTCATATCTTTTTAGTGCTTTTCCACCGAAATAAGTGGGCTCAAGTTAGCTGAAACTGACTTGTTTCTATATAGCCAATACATATGTGAGATGTAAAGTAAAGTACATTTAATAAAATAATGGTTAAATATTCTAATCCTTGTATGCCAGAGTGAACAGGGGACAATTCGTTAGGTCTGTGGAGTATTTATAAACTTCATGGATTCATGTATAATAACTCAATGTCTTTCCTATTTCCTAATACTCTGTGCTCTTTCTGTTATCCTGTCTCCGGTTCTTCCTGTAGCCTGGTTTCTTCTCTACAGGCTGGCCTTTTCTGCTCTGCTCTGAGCTGATTGTATCTAGAACAGCTGGAGTTCCAGGAATGCCCCTCTGGGACACAAGTACTTGTGGCTGCATTGCTAATTTAATTAAGTCACTTGACTGTTGGGATGGTTAATTGGTTGCTTTTTGGTTTCAGTTTTTTTTTTTGTTGTTGTTGTTTTTTGCTTGTCCTTTAATAGTTCTTCATTTTCTTTTGGCCACCGCAGTCACAAACACAAATCAACTGGGGCTGGGCGGTGGTGGCGCACGCCTTTAACCCCAGCACTCGGGAGGCAGAGCCAGGTGGATCTCTGTGAGTTCGAGACCAGCCTGGTCTACCAAGTGAGTCCCAGGAAAGGCGCAAAGCTACACAGAGAAACCCTGTCTCGAAAAACCAAAAAAAAAAAAAAAAAACCAACTGGGTACTACTATATGCATAGGAATAATGCAATGTATGTATAGGAATAATACAATGAGCCTGGGTTCCTTCAAAATAATTTTAGTACATTATTAAAAGTAATTTAGAGTTAAGCATGGTGGCATACGCTTTGTTCCAGTATTCAGGAATACAAGGCACATGGTCATGAATTGGAGGTTAGACCTTTTTTTAAAGTCTGAAATTTAAAAGGTTCCAAATCTGAAACTTTGGGGCCTTGGCATGATGCCACTAGTAGACCAGCCCACCTGACTGTGTGAGGGCTAACAGTCAAAGTGGGGACATTAGAATACCGAGCATCACTCACTCTGTATGGAAAGCTACAGGAATCACTTTTCCTAGATATGTCATTTGCTGGCTCTGACAGCAAACTCCACCAAATCAATTCTAGCCTGATCTGCACAGTGAGTTTCAGGCTAGCCAGGGCTACATAGTGAGATCCTACAACAAAAACAAAAACAAAACCCACTTACTGTACATATACAAACATCCCTGAATTCCTTCCCACTAAAAATTGCAAAATCCAAAACATTCTGCTTCCCTTCCAGGCATTGTGCCGAGGGATATGTAGTGTATAGTAAAGGTTAATTTAATAGAAGTATTTTATGGCTGTCATGCCACTCAGATAAAGCAATAAAGGGAACATAGTATTTGGTCAGTAAATGACTTAAAATTGTGCAGAGCTTAAGGATGAACTATTCTAAGATGTTACTGTTACATTTGTAAAGAATACAGATTGTTTCTGCATAGGTAAGAAGACCAGCTGGGTGTAGTGGTGTGCACCTTTAATGCCAGCCTACAGGTGGCTGAGGCAGAAGAATCATGAGTTGCTGTGCTGCTGCTACATGGCAAGAACCTGCCTCACAAAAGAAGCCACTAGAAGCAGTCTTAGATTATCAATGTCTGGTTCTGTACTCGGCGTGGGAGCAAGTGTTTGTTCTTCTGAAGACCAAGGCAGCCGGCATAAAATAGATGGTAGGCGTCTGTCTGCTAGAAACTCCAGATCTCTCAAAGATGGTAGCACACTGTTGACACAAATGAAGAAAGGATCAGCAAAGGATCCAGGAAGCACTAGAACTAGATGGTTAACAACTTGGGACTTACTTTCCATACACATGAAGAAGGAAAAACTCAAGGATTCAGAGTTGAGTACACAATAGGAGTTGGAGTCCTGTTGTACCGGGATTTGGGTGGGTACAGATGCCTGTGTCGTTTTCCAGTAAGTTAGTCTGTTTTGGGTGGTATATATGACAAGATAGTTTCTCATAGGATATGTTGGGATCTGGGAAGTGGGTAGGAACCTGTAGGAATCCATAATAAGACTGAGTATCTAAATAGATCTAGTTCTGCTGTTAGGAGCCATTACGGGATTCTCGGCAAGGTGTTCATGCTGGTTAAATCTTGCACAGTGATTGGTGCCTCTAGTCCCAACTACTTGGGGGAGGGTACAGCAAGAGTTCAAAGCCAGCCTGGTTAAAATAGTGACACGCTGTTTTCAAAAACAAAGGATGAGGGCCTGGCTTGGTACTAAGCCTGAAGACCTGAGTCTGATTTCTGTGACCCCCATGGTGGAAGGAGAGAACCAACTTCCCCCGATTGTTCTCTGATTTTCACCCTTGTGCATGATGCACATCAACCCACACTGACTTAAGAAATGTTAAAGATGGCCTGGAGAGATGGCATAGAGGTTAAGAGCACTGGCTGCTCTTCCAGAGGTCCTGAGTTCAATTCCCAGCAAGCCCATGGTGGCTCACAACCATCTATAATGAGATTTGGTGCCCTCTTCTGGCATTCAGGCATACGTGCAGGGAGAGTACTGTATGCATAATAAAATAAATCTTTAAAAAAAAAAACAAAACAAAACAGGTAGATAGATTCCCAATTTCCTGAGAAACTGCCATACTGATTTCCACAGTGGTTGTACAAGTTTGCATTCCCACCAACAGTGGAGGAGTGTTCCCCTTGCTCCGCATCCTCTCCAACATTGACTGTCATTAATCATTGCCATTCTGACAGGTGTAAGGTGGTATCTCAGCGTCGTTTTGATTTGCATTTCTTTGATGATTAAGGATGTTGAGCATTTCTTTAAATGTCTTTCAGCCCTTTGTGATTCTTCTTTTGAGAATTCTCTATTTAGCTCTTTAGCCCATTTTTTTAATTGGATTGTTCAATATTTTGATGTCTAGTTTCTTGAGTTCTTTATATACTTTGGAGATCAATCCTCTGTCAGATGTGGGGTTGGTAAAGGTTCTGGATACAAAGATTCTAGATATAAAGCAAAGAACAATCAGACTGCAACCCACAGAACCAGGGAGGCTATATAGCAGGGGGGACCCTAGGATGACTGTGGCTTAGGATAAGTTTTGGTTCTACTCAAGATAGATAGATAGATAGATAGATAGATAGATAGATAGATAGATAGATAGATAGATAGATAGATAAATGAATGAATGAATAAACAAATAAAAACAAAAAGGAAAAAAAAGCTTCACTGTGTACAAAACCGGTCCCATCTGACTGTCACAACAGCCTTTTATAAAGCAGACCATGCAGTCTCCATCTGGCAGATGAAGTTTAGAAAAGCTTATGGTTTTTTTCCCCTAAATTCTCATCTGCTTTTCACTATATTATTATTACATGTGTAATCTATGCTGGTTATACCAGAATTGGAACCCTTCATTTTTCCTCTCTTTCTGGGCAGAACTACTTTTCCAGGAATATAATTTTTAAGCAACCTATAATTTTTGTAAGCTATTGTCTTTTTATCTCTAGATAAATATCTCAATACCCTTTAGTAAAAGGACTTCAATCAATAAACATTTGTTGAAGTATTGATAAATACAAAAACAAAAAATGAGGGTTTGTTTTTCAGAGAACTAGCTATTTGGGGAGATTTCCATTTGAAGCACCTTACGCTACAGGCAGAGAAGAGTTAGGACTCGGGCCTTAGGGGCTGAGAGTTGAGACGTCAGCGCTGCCTGCCCGAAGGTGGCAGGTGACAGCAGTGGGAGGGCACGTGGGCGCATGCACAGAGACTGGAGCCGAGCCACACAGGAGACCTGCGGAGTCGTCATCGCTGAATTACAGTTAGGACTTAGGTGAATTGGCTGTCGGGGGCCTGTGTGAAAGAAAGGGCAGGGTTGGCGTTTGGCTTTTTAAATCAGTCATAATAATTAGGATCAGTGCAGGACGGAAGGCTCTCGTGACATTTAAAAGTGTGTACCACATAAAAACTCTTGATGCTTGGGGAAAAGGTCTTCACTGATTGTCATCAGTAAAAGAAGTAGCAGTTGGGCTGGAGACATGGCTCAGTGGGCAGTAGTACTTGCTGGTCTTGCAAAGGACCCAGTTCAGTTTCCAGCAACCCTTTTTTGTCCCCTGTGAGAACTGTACACCCATACACATATACATAACCAGTAAGAAGTGTAAAGGTAGCTGTTGATGATGAAAAAGTGAGACACACTGGACTCTGGTGGTGCACGCCTTTAATCCCCACACTCGGGAGGCAGAGGCAGGTGGATCTCTTGAGTTCGAGGCCAGGCTGGTCTACAGCAGGGCTACACAAAGAAACATTGTCTTGGAAAACCAAAAAGGAGGGGAAAAAAGGGTGGGACACAAGTCACTTCCCAGGAAAACGTTTGTAGTTTAACAGTGCTGCCATGTTCCGTGTACATGCATGTAAAAACATAGCCTTGTGTTCCATGCTGCATCTCATATTGGGATACATGGAAAACCTGCCCTCAGAAGACTGCAGCTGCTCCTGTTTAACAAGTGTGCTCCAGAATAGGGTATTTAGAGTACATGAGTCATTTGTGATGACCAGTTGCCAGCATGAGGAAATAGAAAACCAGAGGTAGACTAACTTTGTTCATAAAAATTAGGTATAGAATGCTACATAACAGCTAATTCCTATACTGTCTGTGGGCCTTCCAACCTCTCTACTTAAGGCTAGCATTACTGGTTTTCTGTGTATTCCATAAGTTTCTGAGTGGGCATAGGATACTAGATATATTTCAGTACGCACGTTGTGTACAGTATTCTCTGGTATTTTAGGCTGTTCTTTTCACCCTCATGATAGGCCATTTTATATAGTCACAAGGTCTTTGGGGCAGTTACTACTTGGTGTGTGCCCCCATTCTGCCACATGTGGGCATGTGCTATGGGAGTGTGTTTGTAGAATAAGCCATGGAGCTGTTTAGTTATTGGTTCCTAACGCTCTTTTGATGCTGTCTATTCTAACTGGGTGGGGATTTGTTATTCCCTATAATCCCAACCAGTGTAGCACCTAAGACCAGTCGAGATACTGGTAAGATCGTTTAGGGATAGAAATTGTAAGCTTGTGGAGGCATTTCCAAAGCTCTTGGTCATCTTATCACAGAAGCCTCTTTAGATGTTTCCATGTAGTCAAGTTGACAACCCAAATCACTGCTTATGAGCTGTGTTTTATATGTGCTTCAAATAAGACTTTTTCACCCCCAGCTCACCCCTGCTGAAGTAAATCCATATCAATGGCCCTGGAAATATTTGTGATGATTTGCCTGAGAATCAGGAAAACACTGGGGGAGGGCAGTTTGTATTTTAGAGAGGTTGTTACTTGTGGAGAATTAAACTGGAAGACGGTCCAAATGAAAAGCAGGCAGACATTAGAGAGCAGGGGGTGGGGAGGGGGAGGTAGTGACAGTGATCTCTGAACGATCATGACAAGGCTGGGTAGAAGGAAAATGGGAACAACATTAAGTTGAGAATAGGGCAGGTGCGGGGGCTTATGCCCTGAATCTTAGTGCTTGGTGGCTTGAATCGTAGCACTTGAAAGGCAGGCGGAGGCAGGTGGTCTCTGAGTTCCTGGCCAGCCTGGTCTACAGGGGAAATAAAGTGATGTCTTGTGGAGACAGGATGATTGTGAGCTTGAGGCCAAACTGGACTGCAAAGTGAGTCTGTCCCCAAAACTAGGCACAGAAAAATAGGCCTGGATGATATTGAGCCTTAGACCTGCCCCAGCCCTGAACAAAGAAGTGGGTTGGGGGTCTTGCATAGTTACAAGAAAGGAAACAAGGGATAAATGGGAGGGTTGTTCACTCTGAGTTAGTCCTGTCATCTAAGAAGAAGAAGGAAACATTTGGGGTGCTTGAAGCCTTATTTCCTGAGCTCTGTGCTCTGGTCCGAGCAGCCCGAGCCTGTTGTTCTCTCTCCCAGCCTGTCTCTGTCCAGCTGGGTTGTGAACTTTCCCATCACTCGTAGCTCCCTGTCTGTCGGGTTAGGTGATTCTTAACTACTGTACAGTTCTTGGCCCTCTGCTAAGGTGACTCTCCGCGGCATAGGGGCCCTCATTGGTGCTGAGTGCACTTTTGTTGATTAGTGAACAAGCAGTTTATCAAGGTAACACTGGCGTCATTAGCAGCATCAAAATGGGATTTCTTTGTACCATGTATTTTGGGCTGATTGTGACTGCAGTGGGAAGCCGGGGGCACAGTGAAGCCCAAGGTTGACAGGAGTTTAGGGGGTGCTGTCGGCACAGAGCTTGCACTGGGGAAGGCCGTGAAGGCAGTTGCGTCAATGACACGGAGGCAGACAAACCTGAGATGTAAAGTTTATTTTAGACTTTTATTATGATTGATTTTTGTGTATTCTGTTTATATATGGTTTGTGTGGTCTAAATGTTCTCAAAATTTGCTAGTAACAAATAGGATGGCTGCCCTTGAGATTTCCTCCCTAGCCCAGGCTGGCCTTTTATTTGTGGTAGGCCTCAGCCTCACAGGTTGCTGGGTTACAGTCCTGTCCTGTGCCAGCAGGCCCGGCTGCTGCTCACTCGGTCTCTGTTGTCCCTCCCCAGTTGTCCATTGAGAGTGGCAAAGATTGTGGAATTGTGTAAATAAGTCTACAGTTCATACATTCCAATTTCATCATACAAAATCGTGGCTGGGTTTACAGGCAAGGCCACCACAGCTATTTAATCATATTAAAAAATCTTCACTCACAGTGGGACATTGTGCACGCCAGGATGGACAAGCTGGATAGTCCTGCCTGCTGGTGGGCATCCTGCCTCAGCACGGTTTGTAGTAATGCCTCTTCCATCACTACAGTTAATGGATTGTTCGCATAATGCTTCCTGTAGTGCTACTCTTGGACAGTATTTAATGTGTACAAATATATAACAACACCTGCAAAATGTTTTTCCTCATAGCTTGATTTTCACGTTATTTGCAAGGGTGGGATTGTAGGTAAATGGTGAGAAAAACTACTGCTTGATAGTTTCCATTGCCTTTAACATTTTAATGAAAACAGTTTAAAGATTTATTTTATTTTACATGTGTGAGTTTTACCTGATGTATGTATATGCCTTACACAGGTGCTTGGTGCCAAGGAGGCCAGAACAAGGTCTCCTGGAACTAGAGCTCCCATGTGGTGCTGGGAACTGAACCTAGGTCCTCTGCAAGAGCAACACGTGCTCTTAACCACCGAGCTGTCTCCAACCCCTCCAGTGCCTTTTATTTGCATGGTCAATACATGAAATATTGCCCAACCTTGGAGATGGCAATAATCTACTTGAAAATTGAACTTTAAAAGAAAATAGTGCAACTCTTTATGTAAGTTCAAACTAAATGAGTTTTCTGGTCCAGGGATGCTGATGCCCACTATTAATTCCAGCACTGAGAGGCATGATCAGGAGGAGCTTAAGTTCCAGGCCAGCCTGGCTTACATAGTGGGACGCTGTTTTAAAAAGCAAAATAAAAAATGCACTCACTGTGGTCCAGCCAAACCCTGGTTACACTCCGATGGTCTTCTATGACTGTATTTTTACTTTGACATGCTTAAGAAACTACATAGGTGGTGCTGGGTTTTTGCTTTTGAAATGCCTCCTAGAGCTGGGCATTGTGGTGCATCCCTGTAAGCCCGGCTGTTTCAGATGTTGAGACAGGAGAAGCACAGGTTCACTCCTGTGCTGCTGAGCTGGTTCAGGGATTTGGGCAACTTAGACCTCGTCTCCAAAAAAAAAGGAGCAAGCAGGATGTGATGCTCACTGGTGGACTTGAGGCCCTAGGAGCAAGCCCCTGCACCTGGTGTATGACACTCGCTTGGGAGGCTGGGACAGGGAGGGCAGTTACCTCACATTCATCACTGGCCTGGCTTACATACTGAGTTCTAGAGTAGACAGAACCATGTCTCAAAAGCACAAAGAAAAAGGGGGCAAGTTCTGTTGAGTCTGAGCATCACTCTTGCTGGTGTTTCCTATTTCCCTTACAACTGCCTTGCACATGAGGCGGCTGCATGTTTTCAATGTTTGTGCCAGAATTTGCTTTATTTATTTCAAGTCTGATGACCTCAACCTGGGATGTTTATTTTTGCTTTGAAGCTGTTACTTATCCAGTTGAGGTGGTGCACACCTATAATTCCAACACTTTGGGAATAGGAGGCAGGAAGATGAGGAGTTCAGGGACATCCTCAGCTATCTAGTGTAAAGCCAGCCTGGAATTACATAAGATCTGTCTTAGAAAACAAAGTTAAAAAGCACATTTGATGAAATCATCATTTTGTAAATTATTAGGTTTTATGTATTTGCAAACCTGACATTTCTTTGATAACTCAATCAGATGTTACCTGTAACCTTTAATGGGAAAAAAAAATGAGGTGCTGAGAGAGCACTGGCTGCTCGCTCTTCCTAACAGTCCAAGATCAATTCCCAGTACCTAGATAGTGGCTCATTAACTTTTGTAACTCCAGTCACAGGCACACATGTGGTACACAGACATGTGTGCAGACAAACACCCATAGACATCAAAGTTTAACTAAAAATATTAAAGAAAAAGACAAATGTTTCCTACAAAAGATCCTACTCTTCCTGCCTTAGTAGCCTGTATTGTATCTGTCAAAATGGAAGGGGCCATAATTGGTTGTGAGCCCTGGTCTCTATAGGATCTCTTGTCATATTTGTTAATGGAGCCTTAGAAAACCTATAGACCTCCAAACATGCATTTCTTGGGAAAGAATCCCTGTTGTTGAGTAGGGAGCATTCTGGTGGAAAGTCATCCTTACCGGCTAAGAAACTAGACATCAGGAAATGTCACCTTTCTTGAGGTTGCTTTATAGCAGGAATTCAATACCTTTAAATACCCTTAGTTTTACTGTTCACATGTAATTTGAATAACAGCCTCCATAGTATTGGGATGTGTGTATTATGTGTTTTATACAGGCCTCCTTTAGTTATCTTCTTGTAACGTATATTATATTCAGAGGCCCGGAGAATGGTGCAGTGGAAGAGAGGGGCACTTTTCCTAGAACTAAGGTGTCTTTAATACTCTTGCAATCGTAGGCGTATGCATGGTACTGTGTATCTGAGAATATAAAAATGCCCTTGCTGAACTTTTGGTGTGCTTAGAGATGCCCCCTTCCCACACTTTTCCAATACAATTATTTGATTTCATTTATGGCACACTTAAAAAATGATGGAAACCGTGATTTCATCAAGGTACATAGTAGCAGTTCTGTGAGTCTCCAGTGAGCACTCGCAGAACTTTGTAAGCCTTTTTTGCATGAATATTCATTCCATCCAGATTTGAGTTTGGGGCACTATTTCTTATGTCAGATTTTAGACCTCAGCAGCATTTCAGAAGGCAGTTCCAGCATTTGTGGTTATGTACTTCTAACTTAAAACTCCTCCAAATCTGTACACACACACACACACACACACACACACACACATAAATAAATAAATAAATAAAATAAAATAAAAAAAATTAAATCTTGGGGGAGGGGGAGGGCAAAGTTCCTAAAATTTCTAGTCAAATATGACTCCCCCCCCCCCCCCCTCAGATTGTTGCCTGTTTGCCATAGTGTAGTCCTGGCTGTCCTGGAACTCACTTTGTAGACCTGGCTGGCTTCGAACTAACAGAGCCTGCCTCTGCCTTTTGAGTGCTGGGATTAAAGGCGTGTGCTACCACTGCCCAGCTTTTCTTTTTTCTCTTTTTAAAATGGACAATCAAGATGACTGTGGGTAAAGGCACTTGCTGCTAAGTCTGACCCCTGAGTTTGACCTCTGCACTGACATGTTGGAAAGAGATAATGTCCCCCAGCGGTTGTCTCCTGACCTGTGTTGTATAGCATATCCCCCGACACACAAAATTATAAATGGACATAAAAATTTTCAATTGTTAGCAGATTTGAATCTCTTTTAGAATTTAGGGTATATAGAGTTTAGTGCCATGGTAGGAAATTAATCTGAATCTTAATTCAGCCAGTGTTGTTTAAGGAAATGAAGATTTGGAATCAGAGAAATTATCCTCTAAATCAAAATAATTTTTCAAAATAAAAGTGGGCCATGCAACACAAAGTGGTATCTTATTGAAGTCTTGATTACTGTTGGGAACTTTCAAGAGATCAGTTACAATGTCTTTTTTTTTTTTTTTTTTTTTTGGTTTTTCGAGACAGGGTTTCTCTGTGTAGCTTTGCGCCTTTCCTGGAGCTCACTTGGTAGCCCAGGCTGGCCTCAAACTCACAAAGATCCGCCTGGCTCTGCCTCCTGAGTGCTGGGATTAAAGGCGTGCGCCGCCACTGCCCGGCACAATGTCTGTTTTTTAAAGGGCTAAACTCTTATTTTTCTCTTCTTAGGTTGTTAAGACAACATGAAATTGCTGAAAGTCCAGCCACATACAGAAGAGTTTAAAAGCCAGGAATGCTAGGCTCACACCGCTGCCTTAGATCAGTTGGTGGTTCTTCCTTTGGAAAAAGGCCCTTCCTTGTGGATTGTGCTCACAGCATTGGCATAGGTAATAACAGTCCCTGTGTTGGTGTGGTCTGGGTTGAGACAGTCTTACTATGTAACCCACTGTGTAGCCCAAACTGGACTTCGACTTTTTTTTTTTTCAATTTTTATGTGTATGAGTGTGTTTTGCTTGCATCGTGTATGTGTGTGCACTACGTGTGCCCGATGCCTACAAATGCTTGAAGAGGGCATTAGATTCTCTGGAACTGGAGTTACAGGCAGTTGTGAACCTTCATGTGGGTGCTAGGGATCAAACCTGGGCGTTCTGGAAGAGCAGCCAGTCTCTTTCCAGAGCAGTCTTTTTTTGTTCTTTTTCTTTTTTGAGACGGGTTTCTCTGTGTAGTTTTAGAGCCTGTCCTGGAACTCACTCTGTAGACAAGGCTGGCCTTGAACTCACAGAGATCCTCTGCCTCCCAAGTGCTAACATTAAAGGTGTGTGCCACCACCACTTGGCTAGCCACTTAGATTCTTTTCAGTTGTGTCTGGTGGTCCTGTGGCTTTGAACCCAGAGCCTTGCCCATGTAAATGGCCTACCACTGATAGACACCTGGGCAGAGTTCCAGTGTTTCCCTTTCTTTTTTGGTTGAGATGGTATCTCACTATGAAGCCCTAGCTGGCCTAGGGACTGAGACCAGTTTAACCTGGAGTTCATCTACACTTCCAGCCCCACCTCACCCCGATGGTGGGATTAAAGGTATGTGCCACACCACCAGGCCCCAATGTTTTGCTCTTGGAAGACAGTTTAGAGTTTGAGCTGAAACCTTATAACGCTACCTGTGTCCGTGAGGCAACCGAGGCAATGCTTGTGTTTTTTCAGGTATACTGGAGTAAGGGAAATGACACACCAACAGGTTCTTACTTACAAAGGGGAATGTGTGTGTGTTATATTCCAGGACCTCCAGGGCTACATATAGGAAGACCCTATTTCAAAGAAAGAAAAAGTGTCCTTTCCTTCTAGTCTGAAAATCCGTACGTACATGGGTTTTCTTCTTTGGGTTGCTGCCCATGATGAAGCTTAGCACCCAAAGCGCTCGCTGTGGCCCCAAGCTCCCGGTAGGCTGCCTCATCTCACTCATGCATCAAGCTGGGCAATCCATTGGGTGGCTCTCCTTGGAGACCGTGGTGAAGCACCCCCACATTTTGAAGATTTGAAATTGTTGCCTGGAAAGCTTTCTTTCTCCATCATCTACAAAATCGTCTCTGTCCTTGATCTTGGGAATTATTGCTAGTCCATGTGGTCAACAGAATATTTGAGTCCAGACTTCAGTTTAATCAGAGCAAATAGGCCCAGAACCTTCCCATTGCCAGACAGAGAGCCACACTTCAGGTCCTCTCTGCTAAATATCCCCATAGCATTGTGTGCATGGGTAGCTGGATATCTCGAATGGAAATGTCTAGGGTCTTCTTGTATGAGCTGATTCAGACATATCTTTTTTTGGCAGGAATCTATAGAGACATTCTTGGAACGGAATTGTCTGAAGACCCGCACCTGTTTGCAAGATCGCTGCTCAGGTACACCTACAAGCTTGGTCATGCTGCTCTCAGAGCTCCTCTCAGCCCAGTTTACAACTTGTACCTTATGTTCCTTTGGAAAGTATGATATTAAAATGCTGTGTAATGTAAAATATAGATGTACATATGCTAGGGACACTGGCTCCATTCTATCATCTGTTTAAGAGAGAATCATCAATTTTCTGTTTTGTTATGCCAACAATATAAGATTTTTATAGAAATACTTAATATTTTCTGGTGTTCCTGTCCTGTTCTGGCTGTTTCAGGTGTGGTGCTGTTGACCAGCAGTGAGGGTGATGCTTGAGACCTGAGAAGCACATCCACAGGATCAGAGGCTGTGCCACCACCCCCCGGCCTATGTGGCCTTCAAAGAGGGAGAAAATACAGATTTTTTTTTAAAGATTGTAAGTGGACTTGTCATTAATTAAAGTACCTGCTTTATAGTAGATAAAATGTAAATCAAGTTAAATTACTAAAATATCAAATGTACCTTTAAATATGACAAAAGACATGAAAATGCCATTTCACTGGTTATGATTCGTGTATGCTTATACTTGGGAAAACCTGTTTTGTTGGTTTTTCAAGACAAGGTTTCTCTATGTAACAGCCCTAGTTGTCCTGGAACTCACTTTGTAGACCATGCTGTCCTTGAACTCAGATCTGCCTGCCTCTGCCCCAGTTCTGGGATTAAAGGCGCCCAGCTTGATTTTTTTTTAAAGAAAAAAACGGCTTGTTGGTGTACTTGGAGATAGAGGGAGATTCTTTTAGTTTGAAGACAGTCTGATCTGCATAGTGAGTTCCAAGAGAGCCAGGAAAGGAGGAAAACTGGATGTTGTGTACCTAGCCACAGGATTAGAGAACACTGAATAGGAAAAAAAATGTATTGACTTTATGGCTTGCTGCTTGGTGATTCTAGTTCAACAAATTATTTTCTTGAGGGCTGAAACCTCTTAAAAAGCACAGACAGACACACTGTGACCCAGGCATGGCAGAACATGCCAATAATCCTGAAGCAGGTCTGAGCCAGCAGATATAATGTAGCAAGAGCTTCTCTAAAAACCAGAACACAATGCCTGTATGTACATGTATAACATTCCTATTTACTGATGGAAGATTTGTCTCTTATAGGTCACAGCATGCTTTGAGAAAAACGCCGAATGTCCCAGACAGCAGCAGACCAGAAAACTTTATTTTGCAGTTTATCCTTATAAGCAATCATGTGCCACAGGACACATTTCTACAATTAATTAGTTCCTAACTCATTATGTAGCCAAAGATGTCCTTGAGCTAATCCTCCTGCCTCTTATGCACTTCACCAGTAAATTTATTAGTGTATTCACTGTACAAAGCCATGGGCTAGGTTTTTTCAGATACTTTAATACATGTATAAATTCTGTCTTCCACATGCCAGAACACAAGTGATGGGACTGTAACTGACTCACCTTTTCAAAAGATGACATGCAGAGTTCAAGAGCATCAACTTCAACTTAGTAAATGGTTTACACCTGAATTGTTTAGAAAAGCTCATGTTGTAGGCATGGGAGGCCCTGAACTCATGCCACGGCCTCCTAGATTCTAGGCTTACAACCAGGAGCCACCATGGCCCAGCTTGAATCTGATTCTTTTTTGTTGTTGTTGTTTTGTTCTTCAAAGACAACTCACAAAGACTAGTAGAAAATTTCAAGTTCAAAAGTTTTTAATTAAATAGTTCTCATATGTACTGTTCCACATTGTGGAAATAAAACTATGCAGAACATTGAACATTTTGAACAATGGCACAAACACATGTAGAGTATGTATGGTGAAGCCCCTGTTGTACCTTACCAGGCAACAGGTTTAAATTGCAAGTTTACAGGGAAAACTACATCTGAACATTTCGGGTACACCAGAATTCCAAACTGCTACACAGTTGCAGTCCTGTGGTCAATGCAGCTGCACTCTGTATGCACCTATTAGCAACTTAACCTAAAGAAGAAAAATGAATGTTAGTGCACACCTAAACACTGGGGTACTGCTATTTTTAGTAAAAACAGTCCCACAAGTTGCTGTATTACACAATAACCATTAAAAATGGTTTAAAAGTCCAGCTTCCTTTCATACGGAAGTCAGGATTTGGACTGCTCAGCAGGGATGCCCTCAGACTTGACTTTCAGCCAGGTATGCAGTACACACCTGCCTCAGTGCCAACATTCAGACCCATCCGTACCCTGTGCACTGACTACTTGAGCAGTAATCCCAAATATGAAACAGATTTTCACCTTGGCAAAGGGTGCTTCCGTCAACCTTATAAACAATTTATTAGGGCCGGCCACAGGGCTGAATGAGTAAACAAAGTGACTATCCTGGAGGGAAAAGAGAAAATAAAGTCAGATAGACTCACATCTGTGACATCTACAAACCCTAGAACCTTTTACAGTAGAAACCAGAGAACTGAGGGTTTTTTTCTTTCTCTAAATTTTGGGATAGGCTCTCCCTGTGTAGCCCAGACTAGCCTGATACTGGATGGCTCTACAGAGTGAGATCCAGGACAGGCACCAAAACGACACAGAGAAACCCTGTCTGGGAGATGGGGGGGGGGGGGGATAACATCTCAGCACATGGGAGGATTAATGCAAGATCAAGGCCTATGAGGGCTGCATACTGAGACCCCATCTCAAACAGAAGAAATATGACTGTGACTAACCATGTTAATTTAGCCTTAGGAAGGAATTCCAAATTGGCACAATAAACAATTTCCTTTTTAAGTTAGGAGTGATGGTGCACACACATGACTGACCATAGAATTCTGATACTCAGCAATTATGTAAGAGTATCAGGAGTTAAGGTTTGATGATGGCTTTATTTCAACCAAATCATACCAAAAAGCATTCCTTTATATCAAGAGAGGATACACTAATTAACAAGCATAAACACAACCACTTCATATTCTGGCCTCATGTAAAAAGTTCTCAGGGCTAAGAAATTATTGTCAGAAGGTTGGTTCTAAGACATTGGTAGCATTAATGTAAATAAATAGGTAAACATTAAATATTTTAAAACAAAATTTGGATTATTTTCTTTTATAATAAATGGGAATTGTCCTAGTCTAATGTGGGAATGAACATTTTTTTGTATGTGTGTAGGATGTGTGTATGTATGGTGTGCACACCCACACAAAGGCTCTCAAAGCACCTACAGACATTTTAAAGACCTTAAACTTAAGTCATCTGGCTTCTGATCAGAATTTTCAATAATGAACTACAGAAAAATCTTACCAGAAAAACAGGAAGTTGAAATTTATCATTTAAAACTACAGCTTGTACACTGCATGGTCCACAGAGCCGAGCAATAACTTCTTTACCCAAGAAGTTTGCATGGAAAATAAAGAGCAGGACACCAGAGCCTGAAGAAGGGAGAGCAGGAGATTAATGCTATCACAGTGTGTGGGGGTAGGGTCAGCTCTGCTGACAGGAGGCAGTCCCTGGTAGATCCTCCTGCCACTTGTACTGAGAAGGCTCCCACTCACAGCACTTGCACTTGATCCTACAGTTCACACCACAGAACTCAGTAACCCCCAGGGAAGAGACTTTATGTATGACTTTTCTGTCTATACTAAAGGTAGCATTTTGTGTGTGTGTTTTGCCTGCATGTATGTATGCGTACCTGCTGCCTGCAGAGACCAGAAAGGGGGTTAAGAACTCCTGAAAATGGAGTTCCAGTTGTTTGTCATGTGGGTGCTGGAAGCTGAACCCAGGTCCTCTGCAAGAGTAGCAACCACTTTTAACTGCTGAGCTCACTCTCCAGCCTCAGTTACTCTGTTTTTAAAACAAAATTTACATGATTTGACATCAATGCATGCTAGTCAGAGGACTACATATGGGAGCTGGTTCTCTCCTTCCATTGTGTGGGCTCCCAGAATCAATCCAGGCCTCAGGCTTGGTGGTAAGCATCTCGTGTAACATGCACACACTTCAACTCTTATCCCCAGAACTACAAAACAAACAACAAAACCATCTTGGGAGCCTGAAATTCATGTGACTAATAACAAGTCCAGTTGTTACAGTTCTTAAGAATCGAAAGCCTCTCGAGGTATATAAAATTCTACATTGCCTACATATCAATAAAGAGTTTTTTTTTTTTTTTTTTTTTTTTTTTTGGTGGTGCTTGGAATTGAACTTGTGGAAGCTAAGACAAATGTTCTACCACTGAGCTATACCCTACCTCCTTTGAATATGCTTAGAAAGCATGGAGTGACAGAGAATGGCCAGGGGTTTGTCTGAAATGCCATTCTATGCCTATTAGGGCCTTACATTTCAGGATGACAAAATAAAAAGATGTTAGAAGAATGGTAGAGTTTCTTCATGCAAGTAAGGAAAAGCAAAACAAAATAATTATGTACGTGTGGTTGGTCCAGTTATATATCTATCTAATAATTCACGGTAAAATCAAGCCAAATGCCCCCTCCCTGCAATGCATATGGCCTATAATATTCAAAACAATCATGAGTCAGTCATAATATTATGTGCTCTAAGGCCAGTACTTAAGAGACTGAGGAACGACTTGGGAGTTAAACTGTTGGGAGTTTAAGAAAAGCCTAAGTCTAAAAACATAAAACTAAACCAAATTCATTAGTCAGCAAGGCAGCAATTGGCTATAAATAATGTTGTATTTCCTTAAAAAAAAATTTTTTTTGAGACACAGGATTTCAAGTAGCCCAGGATATCTTCAAATTCACTACTATCCAAAAAGATAACCTTGAAATTCTGATTCTCTTGCCCCCACCTCCTGAGTGTGGATATATCACTAGACACAGTTTATGTTAGGCTGGGGACCAAGCTCAGGTTTTTTGCATATTAAGCAAACACTCTGCACTGGAATTGGTCCTCTTGTCTCAGCCTCACAAGTGCTAAGGTTGCATGAGATGGCTCATGAGTAAAGGCACCTGCTGCCAAGCCTGACCATGTAAAAGTTGGACTCCCAGAGAACCCACACTGGAGGAGAGAACTGATTCCCCAAAACTGTTCTCACATGCACATACACCCTGGCACTAGCACACCCACGCAAATGTAATGAAAAAACAAAAAATGTTTAACATGGTGTTTGTGTGTCAGAACAATGGCTCTCCAGTTAAAGGGCACTTACTGACCAACCCTGACCACGAGGTCCACCCTGGGCTCCACATGGTGAAGGAGAAAACTGACTCCTGCAATGTTATCCTCTGACCTCTACCCATGTACCATGGCATGAATGCACACATGGGCACACAAATGTGTAATTTGAAAGTGTTCTAAGTGCTAGGATGATAGGTGTGGATAACCACACATGGTTTATGAATACACATTAAAAAATTTGTCTCATATTTGCATTTATTATATGTACAAATAAATATCTGTTTTAGTTCCTAGAAATCTCCAAATGCATTATCAGTAGCAGTAATCTACTCATAAATACCACATTATGATGTAGGTTACAGCAATGCTTTTAGAAAAATTTAAAAATAAAACTTTTTATTCTATGTGATACACAGTTTGGAGGCCAGAGGACAACTTTTGGGAGCTAGTTGTCTCTTTCTACCACGTGGGGTTTAGGGATCAAACTAGGTCATCAGGCTTGGTGGCAGAAGCCTTACCTACTCAATTACCTCCCCAGTCGTAAGTAGACATCTTTAAATTGAGGAAAAGATGTTTAACACAATAGCCAGGGCCCTATTTTCCACTTAAAGGGAGAGATGATGTTATCTGCCCTCCTTGAATGTGCCACGGTACAAATGGGAAGACAAGAGGACAGCCCTCAGGAGAAGGTCTCTTCTACCACGTGGGTTCTGGTAACTGAACTCAGGTCAGCCCTTCTGCTTTTATTTATTCTTTCACAACTTCATCTATTCATCTAGTATACCCCGTCATATTCCATCATTATGCTCTTATTCCCTTCCCCCACACCCACCAAACCACTTCTGCCCCATAGGTCCCTCTCCTAGTTTTGTTTTTGTTTGTTTGGTTTTTCAAGACAGGGTTTCTTTATGTAAAACCCCTGGCTGTCCTGGGACTTGTAGATCAGGCTGGTCTCGAACTCACAGAGATCCGCCTGCCTCTGCGTGCTGGGATTCAAGGTATGAGCCACTATTGCCAGACTACTTTTGTTTCTGATGGCCCACTACATTTAATTACGGTTGCTGCATGAGCACAGCTAGGCTGCTCACTTGGGCAAGGGCATTCCTGGCAGCTCCACTACTGAGGAGAGCGATGACCCCCGAGGCATCAGAAGTGCTTACAGCTCTGTCATTCATTCTAATGGGAGCAGGGACGGCCTCAGAAGGCCGAGACAGGAGTACTGGAACAATACTATTAAAAACAAACAAGCACAACCCAAGCCAGGCATGGTAGAGCACACAGGGAAGCTGAGCCAGGTAGATCTCAAGTTCAAGGCTAGTTTGACTACATAGCAAGTTCCAGGCCAGCTGAAGTACATAATGAGACCCTGTCTCAAAAACAAAAAACAAAAAACAAAATGAAAGAAGAAACCAAACAAGGGGGAACCCAGTAGATAAAATAAAATTTAGGAGTTAAAAAAAAAAGGTAAAACTTAGTAAACAACTCTAATCATCAAGAACCAACTCCTAACATTTTCAAGGACTCACAGTGGTAGGTAAAGTGGGATGGGGAGGCCTCCGGCCAGAGCAGCTCTGCCAGCAATCACACAGTGGTTTCTGCTAAAGAGTTCCTTCAAAGTAAAGGTCTTCCTGAGGATAAACTCATCTTACAGACAGAGCTTCACACTCATGGCTGAAGGAGAGCATATACTTACCTTCTGGTATGTTCTGAGGGGGCTTGTAATTGAAATCTGTTGAGAAGTCTGGTCCCTCGCAGAGCCGATGACAGGCTATTGGGAAAACAGGTTCCAAAAGAACAAGGCGAGATTCAAAGTAATCCCTTATTGTTTCTTCTGCAACTCTTGAAAGTCTAGTGAGAGAAGACAGAAGACTGTTAATATAATAGTTGGGTATGGTGAATCATACCTCAGAACTCAGTATGTTGATAGACACCGAGTTTGAGGCCAGCCTGGGCTAGAGAGACCCTATTTTTTTAATGTAAATATCCTGAATTACACTGTATCACATAAATATCAACAAACTGAAAAAACTTCAGCTACCCTAATTTGGTCATTACACATTGTTTACTGTATCAATATAATACTGTATCCTACTGTACAATTAAAGTTTAAAATATATACATTAGGGGTTGGGGATGTAGCTCAGTTGGTAGGGTGCTTGCTTAGCATGCATGAAACCCAGAGTTTGATCACTAGCCCCACATAATCAGGTGTGATGGCATGCATCTATAATCCTGGTACTTAGGAGGAAGTCAAGGAAGGTCAGAAGGTCAAAGCCAGCCTCAGCTACAGTGAGTGTGAGGCTAGACTGGAATACACGAGACCCTGCCTTCTCTTCCCCTCCTGTAAAAGAAAACCACAAAAAAATGTATTTATGCCCATAAAGCCTTCCCACTAACTTTGCTTTTTAACTTTTATTTTTTTCCCCCCGAGACAGGGTTTCTCTGTGTAGCCTTGGCTGCCCTGGAACTCACTCTGTAGACCAGGCTGGCCTTGAACTCGGAGATCTGCCTTCTTCTGCCTCCTGAGTGCTGTGATTAAAGATGTATGCTGCTGCCACCACTCAGCTCTACTGTATAACTTTTTGATTTTATTTTTTGCAGTACCTAGGCCCTTGCACATGGCTAAGACAAGTGCTCTACCACTAAGCCATATCCCTAGTCCTGACTTCCCCTTTTAGAAACAGCTTTTTTTTTCTGATTCTGTGTTGTGTGTAGGCCAGAGGACAGCACTGTGTGTCATCTTATCTTCATCACTCTCTGCCCTATCCCTTTGAATATACCAGTTAGGCTGGTAGCCAGACACCCCTGGCAACCTCCTGTCTCCACTGTTGCAGTGCTGTGCTAACAGGTGTGAACAAGACCATGGCCACCCACCTTGTTCATGTGGGTGCATATCAAGCATTCTTCCATCGTGCTCCCTACCTCTCCGGCCTGTTTTTGCTTTTTATGTTGAGATAGGATTTTACTACGTTGCTCAGACTGGTCTTGACCTCTTTCTGTAGCCCAAGTAGAGCTTGGACTTGGAATCCTTATGCTTTAGCTGCCTAAGTAGCTGGGATTATACCTGAACCACACAACCCAGCACTACCTTTGTGAAAAGGAACTACAACTGTGGCGTCAGTTGACTTCCCTCTCATAAGGTGGCCTTTAAATTTCCTTTTCATCATCTCCTCTTGTTGGAACAGTAGTTGCACAAGGGCAACTTTTACTCAGTCTTCTCCATAATACTGGCCGCCTTTGAACCAGTGTCACAAAATTCACGTAGCATTTGGCTAATGCATGAATGAAAAATTAGAAATGAGAGCCTCTTAGTCCTGAGGAAAGAAGGCTGGGCACCCCACTGCCAGGCGCTCTGCAGTTACCCATGTGTTCAAAGAATAAAAAAAAGGGATGAACTGGCTTCCAGAAATTCTTTATGGGAATGCCCAGGACAGGCTGTCAAATACACACACCAGGCAAGATGCAACTCAGTCCCTTGCCTAGAATTTACTTTACTTTCTGTTTTGAATACATGGTGTCTGGTTTTCAAGCTCAGAAGGCCAGGGACTGCTACTTCCAGATTGTCTCGCCAGGGACCTGGGGGAATAATAAGGACCCCATCTTCTCTAGCAGCGTTTTTGGCAGGTGTTGTCAAAGAATTTTGTTTATGTGGTACTGGGGATGGAACCAGAGACTTTAGCACATGCTAGGCAAAAGCTCCACCACAGAACCACACCCCAGTACATCAAAAGAATTCTTCAGTGAGAAAGATAAACTTCTAATATGGTTCAAAATGCACTTGAAAAATAATGCACTTGAATAGAGAGCCATTGAGGAAGACACAGATGTCAACCTCTGGTCTCCACGTGCATGCATCCACACATACACACACAATGTTAGCCAAATTAAGAGTGGATGTAACTCGTTTCAGAAAGAGTCTTTACAGTCTAGGCCAGCCATGAACTAGCTATGTAGCCAAGGAGCCAAGACTCCTAAACGCTATTATAGCACATGCCACCACGCTTGGTTTTAAGAAGTCCTGAGGATTAAACCCAGGGCTCTGCACACATTAGGTAAGCACTTTACTGAGCTACATCTCTAGTCCTAGATTTAACATTTTAAGGAGATGTTCCCAGGGTTTTCTAAGATTTTAGCAGGCTGTACGAATATGCTAAATGCATGTTCTACTGAGGAGAGCAACCCAACAGGATAATCTTTTTTGAACATTTTTCCTACACAAACTATTCCAAATATGATGGCTCAAATAAACAGCCATTCTCTCCCTCTGACTTCTCCATGGCACATTCACCTGACACTTACGTTTCCAAATGGCTCTTCAGCAGTTCGTACACAAGCACATTGTTACACTGTTTTGCAAAGTACAATGCACTATTTTGGTGCTTTGACAAAATATTGCAGTCAGCTCCACATTCAATCACAAGGCGCACAATGTCCGAATTTCCTCTTTTACATGCCTAGGTCAGAAAAGAGGAGTGGCAGTCTCTTCATTGTAAATCGTAGTAACTTCAGTTGGTGTGGGTAGTTTCTCCACACAGGCCTGGCAGCTCTTTTTCATAATACAGAGAAGGGAAGACACCCAGTGCCAGGTCTTACCTAACATTAGCAACAGGGCAGCACTGAAGAAGTATATACACTAGAGGCTTCGGAGAGGAGTAGTAGTCTCCAGGATAAATGCCCTGACACTTCTCTGGGCTCTAGACTTTCATCTACAGCCCCACCCCATCTTTCCTAGCACCCTGTTTTACCTTTCAATGGTGCCCTCTCATAGAGGGACACTCAGCTCCTGCTTGGCCTCTGGCTGCCAGAGTTCCCTAACTCAGCAAAATCAGTATTACCTGTCACCATGTTCTGCAAACACAACCCCCTAAAATGCTGGAGAACCAGCATTGAAAGGGCTGTCTTTTCCTGAATCTACCCTCCTTCCCGAACTAACCTACCCCTTAATCTTGGTATTTCTTTCTCAATTTCCCAAGTGCCCTCAAGAGTACTCACAATCCTGTATGGTCTTGTAGAAAATACTGCACTTTCCTTCCTGTGCTCTTTCTTCTACTGAGGTGAAACTGTCTGCTGTCTAGTAGTTTCTCAGTAAGACAGTGCTCTGAAGTGCTACCTCTGGTCTACATATGTGGTAATAGCAGACACACAAACAAAGACTAAGACTCCTGAATAAAAGGACTATTTACACAAACTCAAATCAGGCATAGGAGGGCCTCATAAAGCAATGACCAAGGCCTTAAGGGTCTGACAGGAAGCCCAGGAGAAGGAAAGAACCCTGGTTATTAGAAAGGGTTCAGGACAAGCCTGAGTTGTACTGCAATCCACCTCACTGCTCATACCTGACAAATACAGACAAATCCCTGCTTAGATCACAGCTTATGTAAGGCTGTATCTCAGGGAAGAGAGAAGACAGAGTCACTTATGGACACCTGGATCTGCTGAGTCCTAGCAGCACTATGAACCAGAAACCTCAAACTACTGCAGAGGAAGGAATCACTCTGGTCTGAGGCCAGTGAGGTACATGCAACCTACCACTCAAAAAAGGGTACAAGCAGGGAGGCTGGGAGCAGCAGGAAGATTCAACAATCTTCAACTTAAACCATGTCTGCAAGCCACAATTCCAAAGGAGGTAGATTTGCCAAATACAAAATAATGAGAGTACATCATATTCCTTTCCTATTCCCAGACCTCTAAACCTGTGAAGATGGATGCTGAGCACCCTTTCATGTGACTACAGGATTCCTGGTTGTATAGTCACGGCATCTTTGGAGTACCTTTGGCACAATTATCCAATCCCTGCTATATTCAGCTGAGTATGTATGGACCTCTCTCTGATGTCAGTTTCTTGACTGGCATTCGACATACTAATTGCTTCTAGGAAAAGCCTATCTCCTCTAGCTTAGCACATAAACTCTTTCTTGGTCTTGGGGAATGAGAATCCACCCAAAGCACCTATCTGTAAATCTCTAATAAATTACACTCTTTGCAGCCCTGGATCTCATCTCTCTGCCTCTTTCCAGTACCTTCTGCTTCTAGCAGAGTGTTCTCACTTAACACCAGCAGCCCCTTCCATCTCTCCTGACTCAATGCCTACCACTTCCACCCCAGGACTCTTGCTGGGTCCCTTAGACTGAGCTTATTCTAATACATCACTGACCCCACCATACTGCTCTGCTGATCCATGTCTACTCCACGGGAGCTGCTCAATTCCAGGGACCACCTTGTTCCTATGATGTTCCCAGTCTGCAGCACCAACATCAATACCCAGTGTGAAACTGAAGACTTACCTTCATGAGTGCAGTCTCACCATTGCTCTGCTGGACATTTACAAAAGCTCCAGCTTCCAAAAGAATAGCCACAGTGGTCAAAAAATTCTATTAAAAAACAAGAGACACATTTAATTCCAAGAATTCCTTAAAAGACAGACCTGTCTTCTAGATGTTTTGAAATCAGGAAAAAACTCAGCCGATTCTATTCCACACAGGTGACTGGCCACTGTCTCCCTGACTCTTCACTGTAGGGCTACAGGTGCCCACTTGCTGAGCCTGGCCCCTCACTGATGTGTTACCAAGTGCCATGGAGTCTACCCCTGGCTTCCATGTGAGAATTCTACATGTGAGTCTTCTAAATCACGTAAGATTGAAATAAATACTGTCAGGGTAACTAGAGATTGTACTCATTATAAATTACCAACCGGGTAAGTCACATTTTAAATCTGATTAAAAAGTACTGCTAATAGCAAAAATCAATTCAAGTGTCACAGACTCATTGAAACCACAGAGTAAGGCTACGTAACATATGCCCATTATATTTCACTACAAAAACAGGTTCTCAGTGTCCCTTCATGCTGTCACGTCTCAAACCTTTTCAGCGGCATGGATGAGGGCTGTGGTCCCGTTTTTCTGGCGCCCGTTCACTTTTGCACCTTTGGTGATAAGGAGTCTCAGCAGGTCATCTTGCCCTCCGGCTGCAGCCAGCATCACCAGCGTCATCCCACTAGAATCCTGTGCGTTCGTTAATGAGAAACCATGTAGTCTTTAATTAGAAACATTTTAGAAGCCAGTCTCTGCTGTCAAGATGTTTCAATGAGAAATCACTGAAGTACTTTGATTTAAGCATCCACTTAGGCTAGTTACCTACTTAGCCTAATAATTAATCAGAAACTAATAATCGTTAGGATTTTTTTTACATGTGTTCATAGTGGGAAAGGTGTACAGATGCATGTGTGCAGATGCATATAGAGGCCATTGTTTTCATCAAATGCTTGTTACCTTAATTAAGATTCATTTATATTATTTTAATCATGTAGTATGTCTGTGTATCTCTGGGGGGTGTGTATGTAAGTCCAGAAGACGTCAGATCCCCGATCTGTAGTTACAGGGATTGTGCGCACCACCCAGCAGCTGTGCTGAGGACTGAAGTGCAGCTCTCTGCACGTGCACTCGTAATCACAGAGCCCTTCTCCAGCCCCTCTCCACTTATTTTTGAAACATCAAATTCAGCACTCACTGATTGAGCTACACTGACTGGCCAGCACGCCCAAGGGATATACCTATCTCTGCCTCCCAGACAGGCGCTGCTATTGGTGCCAGGAATCCAAACTCAGGTCTTTCATGCTTGGGTGGCAAGTGCTTTTCTGACTGAGCCACATCCCCAGCTCTAGAATTTACAAAATTTATGTATATGACATGTGGGCACAAGGACCGTGCATAGGTAGAGATGAGAGGCCAAACTAGGCACTTGCCTTTCACCTTGTTAAAAGCAATTCTTGTGCACTACTGTACACAGCAGGATCTCTCCTGTCTCTACTTCCTATTTTGCTGGGATACAAGCAAGTGAGCCTGGATTTACGTGGATTCTGGGGATTCAAACTCGGGTCCTCACGCTTGATGACAGCCTTTTACACACTAAGCCCATCTCCCTATCTTCTTGAGTTTTAGAAAGATAAATGTTGCTGTCAGGCATGTGGTACACCTTTAATCCCAACACTCAAGGCAGAGACAAGTAGACTTCTCAGAGTACAGGCCTGTGAGGGATATACAGTGAGATCCTGTTTCAAAAAATAAGATAAAATAAATGTTGCCATTAGATTTTACAACCACCCTGTATAAAAAGCAAATATAGTGGCTCATGCACTTGGAAGGTGGAGGCAGAAGGATTTCTGCAAATTTGTGGTCAATCTGAACTATATACACATTGAATTTTAGGCCAACCTGGGCCAAAGGGGGGAAAATTAAGGGGCTGGAGAGATGGCTCTGTGGTTAAGAGCACTTGTTGCTCTTACAGAAGACTCATTTCAATTCTCAGCATCCACATGACAGCTCATAACTAGCTGACCCCTCTCTAGCCTCTGCAGGCTCCTCCATGCACATGATACACAGACATACACTTAGGCACACACATACACACTAAAATTAAATAAGGCCTGGAGAAATGGCTCAGTAGGTAGAATACTGGCTGTTCTTTCTGAGGTCTTGAGTTTAATTCCCAGCACCCACATGGCAGCTAACAACTATCTATAACCAGGAGTTCTGATGCCCTCTTTTTGTGTACAGGCACACATGCAGACAAATATATATATATATATATATATATATATATATAGCCAGGCGATGGTGGCGCACACCTTTAATCCCAGCACTTGGGAGGCAGAGGCAGGCGGATCTTTTTTGGGTTCGAGGCCAGCCTGGTCTACAGAGTGAGATTCAGGAAAGGCTCAAAGCTACAGAGAGAAACCCTGTCTTGAAAAACAAAAACAAAACAAATTACACACACACACACCTTTTCAAAAATGAAAGAAATTCACTGTAATAAATTCTTTATCAAGTTTTCTTGATATAAAATGAATGGCAAATTTTGAAGCAGATGTTGATCAGTTCTCTACCTATAAAATCCTATTTAAAATGACCAGGGAAAGAATTTCACTAAGTGAGTGTGGTGACTCACACGCATAACACCAACACTCAGAAGGTAAAAGTAGGAGGATCAGGTGTTGGTCATCCTTGGTTCTACAGCCTGTCTACATGGCCCTGGATCAAAAAAAAAAATTCTTTAAGTGACTGAAGGCAACCTATACGTATACTTCCCCACCAACAAATAAAGATTACAAATTTTTAAAAAGATTTTTCTAAAAAACAAAAAACAATAAAAATTTTGTTAATAAAAGATTTTAAAGGTCAAAAACATATCATTAAAGCAAAAAAAAAAAAAAAAAAAAAACCCTATGAGAATATAATCATATGATCTCTAAAAAAAATGAGATACTTGAAAGTCATAAAATAAGCCAGGTGGTGGTGGCGCATGCCTTTAATCCCAGCACTCTGGAGGCAGAGGCAGGCGGATCTCTGTGAGTTCCAGGACACCCGGGCTGTTGAACAGAGAAACCTTATTCTCAAAACAAAACAAAACAAACAAAAAAAAAAAAAACAAAAAAAACTACTTAAACCAGTCATTTTAGAGAGCTGGAATTTCAGGGATTCTAATGTACACTTATAGTCTATAGAATTTTGACCTTTAAAATATGAACATGTATTTAACTTTTCTAATAACTGAACTACCACACTGTGTCAGAACTATTATTTTCCATGCTTTTTGTGAGATTTCCTTGCCAAGAACATAGTACCTCTTGATCTAAGTTGTATTCTTCATTTGAGTTCAGTGCAACCTTCACAGCAATATAATCTCCATTTTTCACAGCATCCCTCAACAAATCTATAATGAAAAGAAAGGTGCATTAAATTTATAAATCTAAATTTGTGGAAGAGACAAATATGCAATCACTCACTACTTGGAATCGTATTTGTTGTGGTAAAGGTCTCATCTTCCCCATCAAGATGCTTTTGAAAATCTTCTAATTTCATCCACTCCAACTGCAGGTCCATACCCAAACTCAAAATCTGTTGCCTGCCATCTGGAATATATAAAGGCATCATTAACATATAATCTTATGGAGTATTAAAAAAAACAAAACAAAAAAAAGCAAAACAAAAAACCATAAGGCTGATATTAAACTTGTCTCATTTTAAACAAACTTTTATGTATACTGTGTTAGAATGCCCATGTTTGACCCTTACACTATAACACATTCTGATCTGCATACTCAGGGTAGTCTAAAATGTCTACAGTTACTTTAATAAAATGAAAAACAGAGCATAGACTGGTGGCTAACCTCGAACCCCAAGCACTTGAGAGGCTCATGCAATAGGGCTATCTATGGTAAGTCTAACCTGGGCATCAGTGTGAGACTATCTCAGGAAACAAACACAACCTTATTAGCAGTGGTGACACATGCCTTTAATCCCAGGGCTCGGGAGGCAGAGGCAGGCAGATCTCTTGAGTTTGAGGCCAGCCTGGTCTACAGAGCGAGTTCTAGGACAGTCAGGGCTACACAGAGAACCCCTGTCTCACAAAACAAAAAGAGAAAAAACAGAATATTAAAGAATGAATGCACAATGAATACAAACATTGATGCATGCTTATGACCATACCTGGCTACTTCTTTATGGTGTTACCTACATCGGGAGTCTAGGTTAGAATCTGGATTGATCACACCATTTGTAAAATTAGTTGGTGACAATCTACTTAAAAATTGTATTTTTGCCTGTTTCTGAGCTTCCACGGTCTTAAATGACAGCTTTGATGACTTGTAACTGTTTTTACACTTCTTGGGTAAGGGGGAGAGTGGAGGACACATGCCACAGCACAGTGTAGAAGTCACCAGTCTGTGTCCTCCTTCACACTGCAGGCCCTGGACACCAAACTCAGGTCACCAGGCTTGATGACAAGCACTTTACTTGCTGGGCCATTTTGTTGCCATCTTCTTCTTTTGGGAAAATTACGAAATCTTTGGAACTGGAGAAATGGATCAGCAGGTAAAAGCACTGGCTATTCTTCAGAGAACTGGGGTTCGATTCCCAGCACCCACATCGTAGCTCATAACTTCCTAGAACTCAGTCACACATGATACACAGATATACATGAAGGCAAAACACCCATATATATAAAAATATTAAAAAAAAAAAAAAAAAAAAAACTTTGGAGATAGTAAGATAACTCAGCAGGTAGGGCAGATGCTTGCCAAGCCTGGCCACCTGAATTCTGTCCCCAACCCCATGGTGAAGGAACCACTCCTAGAAGGAGTCCCCTGGCTTGCACACATGTGTGGTGGTATATAACTGTGTTTGCACAGTGTTTCACAAGCTTACATTCCCTACCCCAATGTCAGAAACCTTAGCTTCATGACTACTCCATCTAAAGTGGCCCTATTCTATTAAGGATTTGACTTCCACATAAGAGCTTATGTGTGTGGATAATCTATTATCCTAAAATAGTGACTAAGAGCGTGTTTGTTCTATCAGCCCAAGTCTGGGACATGTGTCACCTTTTCTCTGTCTCACAGCTATGCATGAGCCTGACTGAAGACTCTGTTGTACTAATCAATACAGTCTTCCTAGGGCTGAGTAAATAAGTTTTGTTTTTAAATAAAAATATGTATGGGTGTTTGTCTTGAATGTATTTCTGTGATGTGCATGTAGTACCCGTGGAGGCCAGAAGAGGGTATAGGATCCTATGAAAATGAAGCTCCTGATGGCTGTCAGCAGCCAAGTGGGTGCTGGGAATTGAGCCTGGTCCTCTGCAGGAGCAGCCACCTCTCCAGCCCAACTGCTACACTTTATTTACATAGCAGACTTTGATCACTACTGACAGAATTGGATTTGGCTTCTGAGTCTGCCACATAAATCTCAGAGCTGGTATTTGTAAACTCTTTGGAAAATTATTTTGTTTTTGCAGTGTTGAGAGTGGAAACCAGGGCCCTGCCCTTTGTCACTGAGCTAGATCTCTAGCCAGTGCTAGGAGTTTGATTCTAACCAGATGCAGGCTATGATCAGCTTGAAGTAAATGATAAATCTGGTAAAATGATTTTCTATTAATAAAAATGGCAAAGATTTTAATAGCTTCCTTGAAGTGCTGGAGATCAAACCTAGGTCTTCACATAAGCCAGCTGAGCAGATTTTAGTGACTTCCAATAAATGTTTTACAATTTTCTCCATACAGATCTTGTGTTACTTATCTCTTAAAATATTCTTAGCAATCTTTTAAGTATTAAATATTGCTTGGAAGCTATAGGAAAGGTGGTAAACTTGGGAGGCTGACATACAATTAGGAATTTGAGGCAAGCTTAAGACAAAAACAATTTTTTCAAAAGTCCATTATGCAAAACTACATCTGGAGATGAAATTTTCTACAACATCTAGTGTATTATATATTCTGAACTATTCTTTAAAAATTTCAATATAGGGGCTGGAGAGATAGCTCAATGATTAAGAGGATTTGCTGCTCTTGCAAGGGAACAGGATCAAGTTTCAGTTCCAAGCACCAACATGGTGGCTCACTACTATCCTTAACTCCAGGTCCAGGGGATCCAATACCCTCTTCTGACCTCCTTGGCATCAGACATTCATGTGGTGTGTATACACACACACACACACACACACACACACACACACACACACACACACACACACACACACACACAAAACCACTCATACAAATAATTCTAAAAAAAATTTTTTCAATAATAAGACTAGGTATTTTGATCCTAGAACTTGAGATGCAGAGACAGGAGGATTTCTGTGAGCTTTAGGCCCAGCTTCATCTACACAGCAGCTGCAGGCCAACCAGGGCTATGTAGTGAGACCCTGTCACCAAAAAAAAAAAAAAAAAAAAAATTAAAAGAAAAACATCACAGGGCAGTGGTGGTGCACACCTTTAATCCCAGTCCTGTAAGTTTGAGGCCAGTCTGGTCTACAGAGCGAGATCCAGGACAGGCATAAAAAACTACAGAGAAACCCTGTCTTGAAAAACAAAAACAAAAAAGGAAAAACATCTATTCCTTGACATTCACAGATTATACAAGTTCACATAAAATGAAGGTATCTCCCCAGGTGGCAGTGGCACACGCCTTTAATCCCAGCACACAAGAGGCAGAGCCAGGCAGATCTCTGTGAGTTCAAGGCCAGCCTGATCTACAGAGTGAGTTCCAGGACAGGCACCAAAACTACACAGAGAAACCCTGTCTTGAAAAAACAAAACAAAAACAAAAAAACCAAGCTACTTCATTTATACTTATTATACAGGTACACATCTAAATTCCTCCTTCCCATAGCTTCTGTATTTTGTATTCTACATAAGACCTCCCCTTTTCTCAAAATGTTCCCAGGATAACATTTACAACAGTCTCACTTATATTTCCTATTTTCTACAAAGTTAAAAATACAGGGCAGGGAGTGAGGGCGCGTATCTCTTGTCCCAACACTCAGGAGGTAGAGATAGGAGGATGCTGAGTGCAGCTACATTGTCCTTGAATTAATTCCCTAGGGAGCTGCAGATAACCTTCAATTCTCAGTCCTCTTGCCACTACCCTCTGAGGGCCAGTGTCACCATGCATAGTTTTGATCTGATCATTTTTGGAATAAAATCTCAAGATTAAAAAATTAAGCTAGAAAATAGAAATCTTTATAGTAAGTGTATTATAAGAACTTAGAAAATATTTGATGCATTTAGATGTCAAAGAATGACCTAAGTCTTCAATATTAAGTTATTCAGGAGATCCAAATAAAATCTTTACAACATTCTGAGGGAAGAGTAGATAATATGGGGCACGCAACACTCCTATGTTACTCTACTGAACAACGCAAGCAAACTCACCAGAATTCTCATCTGTTTGGCATCCACTGTCTGAAACTTCCTGATCGCCTTCTGCAGCGATGTATGCCCAAGTGTCCGTCTCATCTCTAGTGTTTCTTTCTTTAAGTGAACACTTGTCCTTGGTTTTGTGATCATCTGTAGTTTTATAATCCACTGGGATTTCTTCTCTTTTCCAATTATTCTCAAGAACATCACTTTTGTCTTCTGTTTTTTTAAATAAATCAAATGCACTTCTGATTTCCTTAAGTGCTAGTTTAAAAATTAAAGCCAATGGTTAAGTATAAGTTGCAAATTTATGTTACAATTAAAAAAAATCTGTGTTCATATTGAATAAACATCTTTTCTGTAGTTTTACTAATACTTGTCTTGGTTATAAAGCAAAGTAATACTTACTCTGAAAGTCACAAATTCATTTTAACTAGTCTTTTCACTGGCTTCTCAGTATCCAGAAAGCTATGACAAAGGTGTATTCAAATCTGCTTGGGTAAATTTTCCTCCTTCCTTCATGTTTTTTTTTTTTTTTTGGGGGGTGGGGGGTGGGGGGGTGATTTCCCTGCGCACACTAGACACATCCTATCAGACCAGATCCTTCATCTTTTATGCCAATTTCAAGTGCATTTTTTGCCTTAAATGAAACCGCTATTTATTTCATGTATGTGGAGTACTGAGTCTGGTTTCCAATACCCCTGCTAGAAAAACCTATATAACCAGCACTTAACAACCCTTCCAAATTGTCTAGTGCTTTGCGTCTTTTCCCTACCCCGCCTCCCCCCCACACCCATTTTTAGTACTCAGGATAGAAGCCAGGACCTTGCATGCTAAGCACATTCTACCACTAATCTATCCAGCCCCCACCCCCATTTCTTTTTTAGTTCAAAGCTAGTGAATTTGGTGGCTTTATCAGGTGCATGGTCCGTGCTCTCACATCATGCTCCTTTCCCCATTCCGCACCAGTTTCTGCACAGGCTCTAGAACAGTCACACATGGGTTGATTGATGCCTTTGCCAGGAGGAAAGGTGGGGTGTGACTAGGAAGGCTGAGATTCCTTCCTTCAGTAGTTCTTTGTCACAACACAGCATAGTAGTTCAGAACACTTGATCAGCAGTGTTCACTCTAGACATCTTGCCCAAATATTAATTTGGTAGTATTTTGAATCTCCAACAAATCTCTGAAATGTAGTGTTTCTTGCATTGTTCAAAATAGATGCAGTCCTTATTGTTACTTTATGTAAGAGCCACTAAGATACATGGCATTACTATTGCCATGTCTGAATCTAGACCTAAAATAAAATCTACTTTTGCAACTGGAGATGCAGCTAATAAGCACTTGCCTAACATGAATAAGACCCTGAATTCCACCTCTAACCTGGAGAGGAAAAGGAATATTAAAAATGTGTGCAGCTGGCCAGGTTCTGTGAGTTTGAGGCCAGCCTAGAAAAATCAAAACACCTCAAGTCAGGAAAGCTGAAGAAATGACATAACGTGTAAGAAGGCCTACTGTGCAATCATGAGACCCGAGTTCAAATCCCCCAAATAAAAAAGGCTGGACATGCCTAAAACTCTGGAACTATGTGGGGTGTGGACAAGTGGATTGCTGGGGCTTGCTGACTGGCAATTTACCCCCAGACTCAGTGGAAGGAAGACCCTGACTCAAGGGTAGGTCAGTGGAGAGTGATAGAGCAGTAACCCCATGTCCTCCTCTGGCCTCTGAGTGCATGGGGCAAACGCCCACACACACCTGCCTACACACATACATATACACCAAACACTAGAGAAACTGGAAATACCCCCAAATTAAACTTGAGTACCAATATGAAGCTATAAGTAGAAAATTACACTTTTAATTTCATTCAAGGGCACAAAAACACTGGAACACTAAAAATGTTTATACATAATGTACATATAAAATAAAATTAGGATATAGACGGGTTCATTCCTAAAAAAAAAAAATCTAATTATACGTACATATTTCATTGAACCAGAATGAAAAATGAGAAACACTTTTTGTCCCAAATATTTCAGAGAAAGGACACTCAATCATTATAATATACTAAATTTTTGTTTTTCGAAAAGGGTTTTTCTGTGATGCTCTGTCTTGGAACTAGCTCTGTAGACCAGACTGACCTTGAACTCACAGAGATCCAACTGCCTCTGGAATTAAAGGTGTTTGCCACCAATGCCCAGTAATAAGCCAAGTTATTAAATAAAGTGTAAAGCTCTAAATTCCCTGAAGAACAAAATTTTATAACATGACAGGGTAGAGAAGAGCTTATCTTTCAGGGTAAACTAAGTCCTTTATACAGAAGGTGTTAGACATTTACTGCTCTTGCAAAGGACTCCAGCTGGGTTCCCAGCACCCATAAAGTGGCTCACAACCATCCATAACTCCAGTTCCAAGGGATCCAATGCCCTCTTTGAACCCTCAAGGACTCCTGCATACACGAGCACTTATATACACCCAGGCACACATATACATATGAAATCAATTAATAATTCTGTTTATTATTTATTCATTTGTTTGTTTATTTGAGGCAGAGTTTCCTGGCTGTCCTGGAACTCCCTCTGTAAAGAAGGCTGAGCCTGGCGGTGGGAGGCAGAGGCAGGTGGATCTTTGTGAGTTCGAGGCCAGCCTGGTCTACAGAGTGAGATTCAGGAAAGGTGCAAAGCTACACAGAGAAACCCTGTCTCGGAAAAACCAAAAAGAAGGCTGGTTTCGAACTCAGAAATCTGACTGCCTCCGCCTTTTGGAGTGTGTGTGTCACCACCACGCAGAAATTAATAATTTCTTAAATGATGGCAATGAACATGGAAATATTTTTTACACTTACATTTTAATCCCTTTGGCTCTTTTCGGCATTTTTCTTCTTTGTCCAAATCATACCTTTTCTGGTATTTTTCTTTGGGTTCATTTTTTTTTGTTTCTTTCTCCTAAAGACGAATACAAAACCCAAACAAGAATAGATAAAAAGCTGATACTGTGTATTTGCAAACCAAAATATTCAAGCATCCATGTCTTTCTACAACTACTTGAGCACATAGCTGGTAATTATTCAATTTTTCTTCCACTGCTCCTCCAATCAAGATTATCCTTTAGACATAATAAGCCTATACAAAATGAAACTCAAAACCCAATACCCTGACCAGGCAGTGGTGGTGGTGCATGCCTTTAATCCCAGCACTCGGGAGGCAGAGGCAGGTGGATCTCTGTGAGTTCAAGGCCAGCCTGGTCTACAAATCGAGATCCAGGACAGGCACCAAAACTACACAGAGAAACCCTGTCTCAAAAAAACAAAAACAAAACAAAACCCAAAACCCACTACCCATCTCCCCATTTTCTTTTAAGAATTTATTATTTAAAATGTTTGCACACAGCAAGGTAATGCAAGCCTAGGGAGGCAGGGACGGATCTACATGAATTCTAGGCCAGCTTGCTCTACGCAGTGAGACCTTGTCTCAAAAACAAACAAAAAACACTTGAATATGATCAAAGTTCACTATATACATGCATGAAAACGTCATTGTGAAATCCAATCTTTTGTACAATAAGATCTAAAGTGCTACAAAATTAAAAAAAAAAAAAAAGTCAGGCAGCCCAGCACTTGGGAGGCAGAGCCAGGCGGATCTCTGTGAGTTTGAGGCAAGCCCGGTCTACAAAGCGAGATCCAGGACAGGCACCAAAATTACACAGGGAAACCCAGTCTCCAAACTGCACCCCCCCCCCCACTCCCAAAACAAACTTCATCTTGGGATTGCAGCGATGGTTCAGAGGTTAAGAGCACTTGGTGCTCTTATAAAGGACCTGGGTTCAGTTCCCAGTCAGTACCCATTATGAGTAACTCCAGTTCCAGGGGGGTCTGATGCCCTTTTCTAGACTTCGCAGGTACATACATGATACAGACAAAGTATTCACACAAATAAATCTTAAAAAATTTAAAAACCCAAACTTAAAGCAACCATACGATTTCATTTCTCTACATTCCCTTGTATCCTTGTAAGCACTACAGATAATGCTTTTGTTTTTTATTTACATTGTACATGTGGGTGTTTTTTTTCTCTATCACATTTTCTGAAGTGTTCCTTCTGGTACACTGACCTCATATTTCAATTGACTATTACAGTCCCCAGGTTGACACATTTTCTGAACCCTTTTCCCCATGGCCTGTCAAACTTACCAGTTTTTCATTAAGGATAAGACTACCACAAATAACCTGGGCGGTGGTGGCGCACGCCTTTGATCCCAGCACTCGGGAGGCTGAGGCAGGCGGATCTCTGTGAGTTTGAGGCCAGCCTGGGCTACCTACCAAGTGAGTTCCAGGAAAGGTGCAAAGCTACACAGAGAAACCCTGTCTCGAAAAACCAAAAAAACTTCTGCTGTTATCGTATAGTTCAGTTGATAGAGTGCTTGCCTAGCATGCACAATGACCTTGGTTCAAGCCCTAGTGTTACATAAACTGATGAAAGACAATCAGTTCAAGGTCATCCTCAGCTCCACAGCCGGTTCATTCTAGACCAGCCTGACACCTTGTTTCATAATCTAATCTTTTGGGTTGAGATTAGAACAATTTCAGTTTCTGAAATGGCCCTAAATAATCTGCTTGTACTACATACTTGTAAAGGAACATTTTCCACCAAAAATTATAAAATCAAGACATGGATCAATTCCCAAAAAATACATCCTGCAGCATTAAATATTCAGCCAAGATTTAAATTTTTATATTAAAAAAGTATATTCATTAGTATGCAAACTTATATACTTAATGCTAAAAGTATATGAATACCAGAGCGAGTTCCAGGACAGCTAGAGTTGTTACCGTTTGTCTCAAAGAGGGGGAAAAGCTTAATAAACTTTTTGATATGGAAAGTTTCCTCCCCTTTTAAAATGATTAAATTATCAAAACCAAGAATAATGGAAACTCATTTTTATAGTTCTTGACAGATATTTTCATAATTTTGAAAATTTCTATTTAAAAACATCAAAGTAATTATTACAATACTGGAATATTATTTTTTTTAATAATTGAAAAATTTGTAATACTAATGTACTGTGTACTTTTTTCCTTTCTGTACTTAAAAAAACTGGGAAAAATTAAAAATGTGGAAACTAAGAACTGGAGAGACGTCTCAGTGACTAAGAGTGCTTACTGCTCTTACAGAACCAAGTACAGTCCTCAGCATCCATGTCTTCAGATGACTCACACCCGCCTACAACTCCAGCTTCAAACAATCTTACACCCTCTGACTTTCGTCGGTACCACAGGTACCAGCAACACATGTGGCATGCAGACACATAAACAAAAATCTTAAAAAGAAAAAAAGCACCACCACATGTGCATGTCTTTAATTCCAGAATTCCTAGAGGCAGAGGCAGGTAGATCTATGTGAGTACCAGGCCAATCAGAGTTACAGAGTGAGATCCCAACTCAAGAAAAAAGAGAAAAAAATGAAAACTAAACTTGTAACCCCAATCCCCAACCCCTAGAAGGGAGTAACAGGAGGATCAGTTCAAGGCTAGCCTGGGCTACAGTGTAGGACATTTTGTTAGAGAGGGGCAGGGAGGAAGTAAGAAAGGCATAGGATCAAGCGAGCCAGTATTCTAACATGAAAGGAAAGGGAGTCAGTAAGTCCCGCCCCTCGCAGAGGAGCTCTGGAGTTGATGACTTCTGGGAGTGAGCTTTCTTTAAGGTTAAGGGTAACTCTCTCATATGCCAGTGGAGGCCCATAGTCAGGAGTATATGGCCAGTTCAAATTGGTCATGATGAAGCTAAAGGAAAAAAAAAGAAAAAAGAGACACATAGTTGGGGGAGGGGAGAGGTGTGAGTGGATCTGGGAGAAGTTAGGGGAAGAGTGGGGGCGAATACATTGTATCACATTCTCAAATAACATTTTTTTTAATAATTATCTGTTATTTTATGAGTTGCCTGCATGTATGTCTGCATGAGTGTGTCAGATCTTGGAGTTACAGTTGTGAGCTGCCATGTGGTTGCTGGGAATTGAACCAGGGTCCTCTGGAAGAGCAGCCAGTGCTCCTAACTGCTGAGCCATCTCTCCAGCCCCCTCAAATAATATTTTTTAAAAAGAGAACACATACACCCCAAAATGAAATTTACTTAAATTGATGAAGCTAATAGGCCTGTCTATACAATGCTACACAACACCTGAATACCTCTACAATTTTTTTGTCATGTTTGATAAACAAGGTGAAAACTTAGGATACACTCAGTGCTTGAAGGTCTGAGCACGTGCAGCAGTCCTTAGGACATCCCATTCACTAAGTACCTGAGGAGTTACACTCCAGCTTGACCGTTTCCTTTGCCATTCCTTGTGCAAGCTCCTGACCACACAAAACCCAGGATAGTCTGCACCAATCACTTCTGTGCTCTACAAGTTCTCTACTGCCCTCACCTCCTCCGCCGCCGAGTCAGGGGCCTTTAGGCCCTTCTCTTCCCCGCTCAGGCTGGAACTCTTCAGGGCCTGGGCAGACACAGGTGACGATAACTTACTTATTAACTCAAGGTTACTTCGGCCCTTGTCCTGACACCTTTGCTTTTTAGGTGTTATTTTCCTTTCTGAAAAAGTGTTTGTGTTCTCTAGCTTCTTGGTTTCTTTTGGTTCCTCAAACTTTCTTGGCTTTTTCTTCTTCCTTCTGACTCTGGCACCAGCATCCTCTTCAGTACTTACAAGGCTATCCAGATGTTTCTCAAAAATACTCTCTTGCACTGTATCCTGTCCTGCTGTTATTTTTGGAGTCTCTTCTCTGTTGTCAGAAAGGAAGTCCTCCCCGTCATCCTCTGGAAGGAGGGACTCATCAGGTCCAGGGGACTCAGACTCCAGTGTGGATTCCAAGTGCCGTTCTTTCTTTGGTTTCCGGTTGTCCTTGACATCCTCTCTTATTTTAAACTTTAAATCTCTTATTTCAGCCCGTTTAGCTTTCTTTAATTCCTTTATTTCATCCTTTTTGGGCTTTTTGGAGTCCTTTAATTCTTCCTTGACTTCCAAAATCCTTTTCTTTGTCCTTACATCAAAACCTAAGTTTTCAGAGGTGCTCTCCAGCTCTGATTTGAATTTATCTTTTAGTTTTCCCAGTTTTGTTTTTTTTTTCCTGAGATCATCTGGACTTTTCTCTTCTTTGCACTTTATTTTTTTCTTTTTCTTCCTTGGTGAAGTGTCTTCTTTTGTGTCACTCTGCTGGTCACTATCACATTGTGTCTCAAATATGTCACTGTTTAAAGTCAGTCTCTATAAAACACAAAAAGGTTAAAACGTTAACATAATTTCAAGGGTTTAGAGAGAAAGTACTAATGAAATCTAATGAAAACATTTTAAAAGCAGATTTGACTTCTTTACCTAAATTTAACATGTGTATTACTTATATTTCTGACTTAGCAAACAGGACTTGGAGGTGATGAAAGTCAATTTAAAAAGGAGATACAACCGGACAGTGGTGGCGCACGCCTTTAATCCCAGCACTCGGGAGGCAGAGGCAAGCGGATCTCTGTGAGTTTGAGGCCAGCCTGGGCTACAGAGTGAGTCCCAGGACAGGCTCCAAAGCTACACAGAGAAACCCTGTCTCAAAAAACCGAGGGGAAAAAGAGAGAGAGAGGGAGGGGGAGGGGGGAGGGGGAGGGGGAGGGGGGAGGGGGAGGGGGAGAGGGAGAGGGAGAGGGAGAGGGAGAGAGAAAGAAAGAAAGAAAGAAAGAAAGAAAGAAAGAAAGAAAGAAAGAAAGAAAGAAAGAAAGAAAGAAAGAAAGAAAGATACGGAGGGAGAGGGAGAGGGAGAGAGAAAGAAAGAAAGAAAGAAAGAAAGAAAGAAAGAAAGAAAGAAAGAAAGAAAGAAAGAAAGAAAGAAAGAAACCTCAAAAAACCGAGGGGAAAAGAGAGAGAGAGAGAGAGAGAGAGAGAGAGAGAGGGAGGGAGAGGGAGAGGGAGAGGGAGAGGGAGAGGGAGAGGGAGAGGGAGAGGGAGAGGGAGAGGGAGAGAAAGAAAGAAAGAAAGAAAGAAAGAAAGAAAGAAAGAAAGAAAGAAAGAAAGAAAGAAAGAAAGAAAGAAAGAAAGAAAGAAAGAAAGAAGAAAAATGTTTGGAGTGCTTTGGAGGTATCAAAATGAAACACGAGTTAAAATAACAGTCTAGTGTATGATGGGCTAGAGCTGACTTTTTATTTGTGTGAGCGTGCATGCATATACATGAATGCCACAGTATATATGCAGAGATCAGAGAACCACATGAGGAATTTCGCTTTTTCTTTTCACCATGTGAAGGTTATCAGGTGTGGCAGCAAGCACCCTCATCTGTTCAGCTATTGGCCCTTCTAGAATGATCTTAAACTTGTTATATTTCAGTTAAATGGAGCAAGCACACTAACTACATGGGAATCTTACTTGATCTTAAAACAGTTCCTACTGAAATGTTTTTCTAATCTAAAAAGAAATTCAAAAATAAGGTGTTTAGCCAGGTATGATGGTATATGCCTTTCTTTAATCCTAGCACTTGAGAGGCAGAGGCAGGAGGATCTCTGAGTTTTAGGCCAGCCTGGTCTACAAAGTGAGTTCCAGGATAGCCAGGGCTACATAAAGAAACCCTGTCTCAGGAAAAAAAAAAAAAAAGAATACTTGTACAAACAATAACAAAAAACTTGAGCAAGCTAATTTTAAGACTCGTTTTCAAAAACTGTCTTATACTAAAAGAGATGAACAGAAAGGATGAAAATGTTTTCCTACATTGTCACCACCGTCTTAATCCTCTGAATCTTCCTGAACCTCTATATAATAGAGCAATGATGGTTGTAGAACAAATGCCCACAAACAACATCTACAAAATTCAGTGATTGGGGTTGGAAGGTTTAACTCAGTGACAAAATATAGGCTCAATACCCAACACTGCCAAAAACCATAAAAACTAGCAGGGGAACTAAAAACTGCTTAACTTTGGTAGGTGTGCTGCTACCTGTAATTCCAGCACTCAAGAGACAGAGGCAGGAGGATCAGAAGTTCAAGGCCAGTTTGATCTGCAGTTCCAGACCAGCCAGATATACAGAGTGAAACCCTGTTTCAAAAACAAAGCCAGGCATGGTAGTGCACACCTTCAATCCCAGCACTGAAAGAATGAAGTAGGTTTATCTCTGTGAGTTCCAAACCAGCCTGGTAGAGTTCTAAGCCAGCCAGGGCTACATTATGAAAGCCTATTTCAAGAAAGAATTATTTATTTGGGTGGTGGTGTTGCATGCCTTTAATCCCAGCACTCTGGAGACAGAGGAAGGCAGATCTCTGTGAGTTCAAGGCCAGCCTGGTCTACAGTATGAGTTCCAGGACAGCCAGGGTGACACAGAGAAACCCTGTCTCGAAAAACAAAAAGGGAAGAATTATTTAAGTAGCAGAAAAGGGTAAAGATGTTAATAACACAGACTAAATATGAATGTAACGTATTATAATCTAACAATATTGTGAACTAGAACAAAATAAGTAAAAAAAAATTATGGCAATAATCACCACATATAATGAATAGTTCCTTACATCATGGGCAAATATGAAATTATGATGTGTCTGTATGTCTTTATGTTCCTTCATTTTTATGTTTATCACTCCTGCTCTTCAGCATGGCACTGGAGCTTGAATCCAAGGCCTGGCACATGCTGGGCAGGTGCTGTACCCCTGAATACACCCTTCTCTTTTGTCCTTGAGATGGGTCACATTGCAGCCCTAGCTGGCCTCCGACTTTCAATAATCTTTCTAATTGTCCAGAGTACTGGGATCACAAGTATGCCCCCTCTTATTAGCCAACATTCATGTCTACTGTAATTTGAGTGTTGAATGTCCTGCAAAGGTCATGTGTTAGAGGCCTGGTCCCTGGAGAGGCATTACTGGGAGGTAGTAGACTCTTAGGGAGGTGAAGCCTAATAAGAAACCTTTAGTTCATTTATGACATGATGCCAAAGAGGACTGGGGAGCCTGGTTTCTTCTGTGCTTCCTGGCTTATGAAAACAAGTACCTCGGGGCTCCTTATCAGAGGTAGACTAATGCTTCTAGAACTGTAGGGCAAAATATACTGTATCTTTAAGTTATGGTAGATATTTCATTACAGTGTAAGCTGACTAGCACAACATACAAACTACACTTGTCTGCCAAATACAATCACAGGACGGGAAAGAAGAGCTGTCTGTGAGGACAAATCAGCAACATGGAATTCACAACACAAATACTGGACATTGTATTTTTCATAATTTACTATACATACTTTCTATAAATAAAATTATGAATATCACACCAAAAAAGTATGAGATAAAACTGGATACCTGAATATCTTTCTTTATTGCCTTAGCTTTGTTCTCAGCAAGTTTCTTCTTAAATTCAAGAAGAACTTCTTTACAGTCCTCCAGATGAACCTCAGGCTCCCAGGTATCATCATCAGATGTATATCCTTTCCATCGAACTTTATAAAGGTTCTTACCCTGTAGTACAAATAAAAACAGACATATTACTGATTAAAATTTCAAAACCATTCAACTCCTGAGAACGTGAAAACTGCATCAAAATGAAAATTAACAAACATCATATTGAAAGTATGCATATTTATCTCTTGAGGCCAGTGACCTAAGGAGGGGAAAAAAGTACCATTAACCCTTTTTCAAAAAAAAAAGAAACAAAAGACTTAGTGAGGCGGAGTTGGCACACGCCTTTTATCCCAGCAGGGGCAGGTGGATCTCCAGGTTTGAGAAATGAGAGTGAGTTCCAGGAGAGCCAGGGGCTACACAGAGAAACCCTATCTCAAAACAAACAAACAAACAAACCCAAAAACCAAAAAAGAAACAAAGACTGATGTCTTTTCTGATCATGAATTATAAAACAATGTATACTCCTAAAATAACAATGAAAAAACAAAAAAGGCAAGTTACTCAACAGTGATTTTTAGTAACGAGATTATTCTGTCATATAAGCAAAACTGCTTAGATTAAAAAAAAAGCAGTGGTATATTTGTACTTCTTTGACAATGTTATTAAATCCTCCAACAGACCAGGGAAGCTGTAAGATCGGGTTGGGAGCAGCAGATGGCTTAGCAGGAAAACTGCTTCTGGCACACACCTGACCTGAGTTAGGAGCCCCAGACCATATTGGAGAGATGATACACGCTGACAACAAAATAGAGGCTGTGAGCAGAGATGTGGCTTAACAGTTAAAGCACTCTGCTGCTCTTACTCTTTCAGGACTAGAATTTGGTTACCAGCATCAATAGGCAGCTCACTACTGCCAGCAGCTCCAGGGATCTGCTGCCCTCTTCTGGTCTCCAAAGGCACCCACATCCACATGCAAAGAAATGATAAATCATTGCCGGGCCGTGGTGGTGCTCGCCTTTAATCCCAGCACTCGGGAGGCAGAGGCAGGTGGATCTCTGTGAGTTCAAGGCCAGCCTGGTCTACAGAGCGAGATCCAGGAAAGGCGCAAAGCTACAGAGAACCCCTGTCTCGAAAAACCAAAAAAAAAAAAAAAAAGAAAAAAAAGAAAAAAAAGAAAAAGAAAAGAAATAAATTTTTTAAAAATAAAAGCAAGTAAAATCTGCTGCTGGGTATGGTGGCAAACACTTACAATCCTTTGAGCAGTAGCAGAGGAAACAGTTGCAGAGTCTGAGGTAAGCCTATGCTTCACAGTAAATTCCAGGCAATCCTGGAACTCACTATATAGACCAGGCTGGCCTCAAATTCACAGATCTGGCCCTGCTTCCTGAGTGCTGGTATTAAAGGGGTGTGCCACCATACCAAGCTTGGATTTTTTTTTTTTTTTTTAAGATATGGAGGCCATAAATTTGAAAAAGAGCAAGGGAGGGTATATAGGAGGGTGTTACTATAATCTAAAAAAAAAAAAAGATTTTTATTGCTGTGGGATGGTCTGTATGTCAAGTTACTCTGATTGGTCAATAAATAAAACACTGATTGGCCAGTGGCTAGGTAGGAAGTATAGGCGGGACTAACACAGAGGAGAATTAAGGGAACAGGAAGGGAAAGGGAGTCACTGCCAGCTGCCGCCATGACAAACAACATGTGAAGATGCCGGTAAGCCACGAGCCACGTGGCAAGGTATAGATTTATGGAAATGGATTAATTTAAGCTATAAGAACAGTCAGCAAGAAGCCTGCCACAGCCATACAGTTTGTAAGCAATGTAAGTCTCTGTGTTTACTTGGTTGGGTCTGAGCGGCTGTGGGACTGGCGGGTGACAAAGATTTGTCCTGACTGTGGGCAAGGCAGGAAAACTCTAGCTACATTTTTATCCCAAAACTGGAGCCAGAAGCTACATACAGCAAGAGTTAAGGCTGCTTATTGCTCTTACAGAGGATCCTAGTTGGGTTCCCAGAATCCATGTGTAGCCATGGGTTTGCCACAGCTGCAGGTTAGCCTCAGAGGACAAACTCAGTCTTGGATCTTGCCTCGTCATTCAACACTACAACAGGAAAGTACAACAGAATTCTTCTCCTGTCCCAATCTCCCAGCAGGAACACTGTGATTACAGACTTGCACCCAGTACTACATGAGCTCTGGGGATTTGAACTCTTGCCCTCTCTCTCTAGCTCCATAATAATGACACTGAATCTCAATGATTTAACTTGAAATTGATGTGAGAATTTTCCTGTGTCAGTAACTGCAGGAGGGTTTCAAGCTCTAGGCCAGCTTGGACTTCAGAGGAAGATCCTACCTCAAAAAACAGGAGGTGTGGAGTAGGGAATGCAGAGAGAAATCTTAAGCGAAGTCTTCCTGGCTAAGAGAGCTGGTTTCTCTTCCAGAAGATTTGGGATGACTCCCACTCATGTGGCAGCTCAAAACCATCTGTAACTCCAGTTTCAGGGGACCCAATGCCCTTTTCTCTGGACAGGCACGTGGTGCACAGATATACACACAGTCCAAACACCCATACACATAAAATAAAGGGTAAAAAAATTCTTTCAAAAAGTCTGTACCATCAGGCCGGACAGTGGTGGCACGAGCCTTTAATCCCAGCATCCAAGAGCCAGAGGTAGGCAGATTTCTGAGTTTTAAGGCCAGTCTGGTCTACAAAGAGAAATCCTGTCTCAAAAAAACAAGAGGGAGGCAGGAGCAGGAGGATCTCTGTGAGTTCGAGGCCAGGTCTACAGAGTGAGATCCAGGACAGCCAAGGCTGTTTGTTACACAGAGAAACCCTGTCTCGACAATCCAACAAACCAACCAACCAAACAAACAAAAACAAACAAACAAACAAAAACAACGAAAAAGGAGCCTCTTAGAGAAAGGCACCACCTTTAAAAAAATCTCTACCATCAAGCCAACATAGTACATGGTAAACAGCAGTTGATTTAAAAAAAGTTTGTCAAAGGACAAAACAAAAAAAACAAAACAAAACAAAAAACAGATGAAAGAGAGCATAAGGCAGATAACAAACAACAGAAAACACAACAGAAACAGAACATCATAGAGGCATGATACTTACCTACTGTCCTTGTTTCTTTCTCCAAGCCCACACTTCATTCACCTACTTAATATTCCGAGGGCTGGGGATAGAGCTCGGTGGTAAAGCTCTTGCCTAGCATTCATGAGACCCTGAGTTCAGTCCTCAGTATCAGAGAACAACAACAACAAAAGACTGGCAAACGCTGTTACTGGACTAAATATCAATGATTCGAACATTAATAAAAGCCACATCCCCAGATTAAATAGGCCCCAAATCCAGAGCAGACAAGACAGATATAAAGAGAAAAGACAATGTCTTAAACAGAGGTCTCCACAGAGCGTAAGGACAGAAATGAGAAAGCATTTTGTTCTGCAGGGTTCGGGAAAGGGAAGGGGGGAAAGAAAGGCATCACCAACAGACAGACCCGGAGACTTGGAAGACCAGAGTAAGAATTTCTCCTGGGAACAACAGTGCCGGCGAGGAGGATGCTAAGCGCTCAAGCATGACGTGCTAAGATTTCCCTCTCTACCTTACTCTCCATCTGAGTTACAATCACAAACGCGCAGAGGAGAAAGGGATGACGCCCAGGTTTCGAAAACGTTTACCACCCCAGCCACTCGGTGTGATTGGGGTTTTACTGCGAAGACGAAGAGGAATTCCTGAATTTAAGCCACGGAGCCTCTTCTACTTTTACAAAATATTGGGACAGCGGTGCGAAGGACGGACTATGACGACTCGTATGGTTCCCACCAGTCCTTCCTAACGGAGAGCAAGGGCCCTGACCGCATCCCCGAAAGATGAAGGCGACGTTAAGTCCGCCACCCCCCCCCCCCCAGCTGTCTCGCACCCTACTAGTCTCCACCACATCCCATGCCACTGCTTCGTCTCGTCTGCCAAAACAACACGTGAAACTTCCCTCCGCATCCATCCTGCACAGACGCGGCCAGGGTCCCTCCCGAGATGTCACTCTGCGCCCGCCCGCCCGCCCCGTCCGTCTGGACCAGCGCGCACGGACCCGCACCCCGCCGCTAGGCTGTGCCGTACCCCGCTCCGATTCTCCCCCTCCGTCCCCGCCCCGGCCCGGCGGCCCCGTCCTCGCCGCGCAGCCCCCACATACTCCCTCGCACTTCATGTCCAGGATCTTCTCCACCTCGAACACGTCGTCCCCATCCTCCTCGCTATCCCCAACGACCTCCGTTCCCTGAGGGGCTGCGTCCTTCTCTTCGCCCGCCGCTCCGACTCCTCCTCCGGCCTCGGGAGAGCCGCCAGTGCTGTCGGGAACTGACACGGCTAGCGCGGCCACGCTCATGCTTTCCTCGGCCGCCGCCGCCGCCGCCGCCATCGCAAACGCGCTGCAAACCGACGCGAAAAACCGCCGGAGACGCGCAGCGAGACGGCTCCGCGCGCGCGCGCCGGCCGCCCCGCCTCGGCCCGCTACAGCGGCGTGACTCGGCCGTGAGGCAAGCCAGCCAATTGTGGGCTCCGAGCCCCCGGATGGGCACACCTAGCAACCAATCAGGAAAAGGCATCCCGCCCCCGCCCCCCTCCCCCGAGAACCCCGAGCAGCCCACGGGAAGTGGGTGGGCGGGTCGAAGGGCGGAAGAAGGCTGCCTCGGGGAAGAGCGGAAGGGGTCCTCAGAGGGGAGTGCGAGGGGCGGTCCCAGTGGGTCTCCTCTGGATGCTCCTCTACCTGAGGAGGCTTGCTGTTGGCTAGCTGGAGCGTCCGTTTCCCTAGGTGTGAGACCTGGAGGGGTCTGGGAAGGGCCCCTCCGCGGTAACGAGACCTGCCTGCGCGGAATGGCTGCCACAGCATTGTTACGTATAGTTGGCCTGGCTTATAAGGTGTCCATGATCGAATCAATTAAACATAGCCTCTAAAGATGAATCATTTCAGTGAGTAACGTCTAAAGATACAGAACGGAGTGGATGCTGGAGAGATGGCTTACAGGTCCTGAGTTCAACTCCAGCACCTACATGGCAGCTCACAGCTGTAACCCCAGGTCCAGGGGATCTGGCAACCCTCACACAGACATACATTCAGGCAAAACACACATAAAAATAATAAATCTTAAAAAAAAAAAAAAAAAAGCCGGGCGGTGGTGGTGCACGCCTTTAACCCCAGCACTCGGGAGGCAGAGCCAGGCGGATCTCTGTGAGTTCGAGGACAGCCTGGTCTACAGAGCGAGATCCAGGACAGCCAGGGCTACACAAAGAAACCCTGTCTCAAAAAAAAAAAAAAAAAAAAAACCACCCTCCAAAGGTCCTGAGTTCAATTCCCAGCAACCACATGGTGGCTCATAACCACCTGTAATGAGATCTGGTGCCCTCTTCTGGCCTGCAGTCATACATTCTGGATACATAATAAATAAATCTTAAAAAAAAAAAAAACCAAAGATAAAGAATGGGGGCCAGAGCTGGGCGGTGGTGGCGGGCGCCTTTAGTCCCAGCACTCCAGAGGCAGAGGCAGGTGAATTTCTCTGTTAAGTTCGAGTGTGGTCTGCTCTACAGAGTGAGTTACAGGACAACCAGGACTGCACAGAGAAACTCTGTCTTGGAAAGTTAATTAATTAATTAATTAATTAATTAATAATATCTATATTCTTGCTTTGAATTTCAAGTCAGTAAGAAGTCTGTGGTAGGGAAACTCTTTGTTTTCTGGCAATGCATTAAGATAAAATATCTCTTAGGCTCAAAGAGACTGGAACTTTTGCTGGACCTCACACCAGAGTTAACCATCTGATGTCCTCTTCTGGTCTCTGAGGGCACGAGGCCACTCGTGTGGTCTATGGACATACATGTGTCAGGGTACACCATGCAGAAAGAAGAAAGAAGGCACTCCCAAGATGAGATTTTAAGGCCTACGTGGCAGCAGCAGGGAGGTCCTGCTTCTCTGATGGACTGAAACCCGAACAGTACAAAGGCGTATTTATTGTTTGTTACACGAAGTATTTCCTCATACCAAGGTCTAATTTACTGTCTTACTAAAGGAGAGCATCACGTGCCCCCATGACTCTAGTCCTTTATGATGGCATTGTGTACAATACACAATAATACAAGAGCCTCAGATGTGCCTGAGGCGTCTTGTGACCAGTCATGGGATGGTTGCAATGTCCCTTCAGCAAAACAATTTTACAAATCATGGGAAACAATCACTGTTTTCCACAAGGATTCTTCAAGGTCAAAGTACTTCTAAAAGACAGCTGTTCTGTTCTAATATCTACCCCAGATACAGTGACTCTGCTAAATTCCTACGGCACACATGCAAGCAATATATCCCCACACGTAAAATGAAAGGGGGTAGACCGGGCAGTGGTGACGCACACCTCTAATCCCAGCACTTGGGAGGCAGAGGTAGGTGGATCTCTGAGAGTTCAAGAACAGCCTGGTCTACAAAGGGAGTCCCAGGACAGGCTCCAAAGCTACACAGAGAAACCCTGTCTCAAAAAAAAAAAAAAAAAAAAAAAAAAAAAAAAAAAAAAAAAAAAAAAAAGAAGAAGAAGAAAAGAAAGAAAGAGAAAAAAAGAAAGAAAGAAAGAGGGTGGGACTGTCGGATCCAGAATATGAACTTTCCAACGGGGCAGCTAACACTGTTTCTTCACATCACAGGGCAAAAACCAAAAGAGACGTGCAGATTTATAAAAACATATAAGCATGCTTATTTATTTACTTGTTTGCTTTTGAGACAGGGTCTTGCTATGTAGTTCAAACTGGCTGGGAACAACTTACTTCATAGCCTAAACTCATGGTAATCCTCCTGCTTTTAGTTTCCAAGTGCTATAATTACAGGTGTGTGCTGTGGGTGAAAGACCCCCGCTCCATTATGAGGACATGGGGCTTTGGGCCAATGAAATGCCCCCCCCCCCTATAACTTAGCCTAAGAAACGCCATTCTAAAGGAATCAGAAAAACAGGAGTTCACAGCCGTAGCCAGCCACCCGGCCTTGACAGAGATAACTATGGCCAGCCATCCAGCCTTGAGAGAGATAACTGTGGTCGGCGGCCTTGGGAGTAAAACAGTTAAGTCAAATCAGGATATTTTATGGCTGGCCCCCTGGCCTTGAGAAATAAGCAGCTGGCCTGGGCAAGGCCAAATCAGCCACACACATACGACCCCAAGTTCACCCTGGCCTTCTTTGAAACAACCAATAGGGACCCTGTAACTATGCTTCTCGCTTCTGTAACCGCGCCTCTGCCCCTGGGATCCCATAAAAAGTCCCCCTTGCCCTAGGAAAGCGCGCAAGTCCTCCAAGAGACTTCGCCCCAGGTACCTGGTCTAAATAAACCCTCTTGCTTTTGCATCTGATCTGTGGTTTCGGTGTGTTCCTTGGGTTTGGGGTCTCTCCCGGAGGAAGATCTCCCCTGGGGGTCTTTCATGGGATGTTCTGTATGTCCTGTGGGAGCCCTTCTTGGGTTCTTTGTGGCGTTACCCAGCAGGTCCACATAGAGGATGATTAGGACCATGGGCCTGAGTGCAGATGTCTGAGATGGTCTGCACTTGGCTGTGCTGGGGGATGGTCTGTATGTCAAGTTGTTCTGATTGATCAATAAATAAAACCTGATCGGCTGTGGCTAGGCAGGAAGGATAGGCGGGACTAACAGAGAGGAGAAATAAAAGGACAGGAAGGCAGAAGGACTGACTGCCAGATGCCGCCATGACCAGCAGCATGTGAAGATGCCGGTGGGCCACCAGCCACGTGGCAAGGTATAGATTTATGGAAATGGACTAATTTAAGCTATAAGCACAGTTAGCAAGAAGCCTGCCACGGCCATACAGTTTATAAGTGATATAAAGCGTCTGAGTGATTATTTTATAAGTGGATTGTGGGACTGCGGGTGACAAAGATTTGTCCTGACTGTGGGCAAGGCGGAAAACTCTAGCAACAGGTGTGCACCACTGTGCCTTATCTTCGCTTGGGGTGTTTAATGTATAAATAACTTTATATATGTCTTAGAAAGATGACACTCTAATGAAACAGTATGAACACTACAGACAAATTTCATGATTTTTATTTTTATTATTATTATTGTGTGTATCGCCACGGTATTTGTGAGGCCTCAGGACGACTGTTCTGGAGATTGAACTCAAGTCTTTGCATGGTAAGTATGGTAAGTGCCTTTACTCATCCATCCCCAAATCTTCAGCCAGGGAAGAGCTGAAGCCTCGCTTCCACAGCATACTCCTGTTGCACCCAAGTGCGGATGGCTCCACCCCCTGAATATGTCTCCCCTGTCCTAATAATGACAGCTTCCCTATCTTGGGGACTTTGGAAGTGCTTCCTGCTTCCTTATTTGCATAACTGTTCTTGGTGCTTTGTTCTTCTCAGAGAAGGGAGTCCCTGTCTGCCGTGACAGGCTAGTCCAGTAGAAACCACTGGGAAAGGAGGCAAGAGTGTGCAGTGGGAACGGAAATCCTGAACTGCATGGATGAGAGACAGTCCCAGGCTTTAGGAAAATATTGATGAAGAGAACGAGAAGTCTGAATACCCACAAGACTGGATTTATTTTTTAAGTGTTTACACAGGGGCTTTATGCAAAGACCTCGCCAAGGAATGTCTGGAGTGGAAATGCTAACTTTTCCCTGGCTATGACAAATACCTTAGGCAAACTAGTAAAAGAAGAAAGGTTTTATTTTTGACCCATTGCTTAAGACGTTTCTAAACACTTATAGTAATTTCTCTTTTGTAATCCTTACATCTTTCAGGCCCTTTCCAACTAGAGAGAGAAAGCCAAACTTCTGTGCTTCAGGCTACTTAAATGATTCCTATGTGGTGATTCAGCCATCACCTTGATACTCAGATCTGTCCTAGCTTGTTTTCTATTTTATCTATTTTTTTTTTTTTTAATTTAAAGTGATGGTTTACTTTGTGTTGTTGGTTGTTTTTTTACTCTTCCGGGGGGCCCGCCACCCAGCTCCCAAATAAGTCATCCATGGAGGCTTATTCTTAATTATAAATGCCTGGTCTTAGCGTGGCTTGTTTCTTGCCAATTTTCCTTAAACTAATCAGACTACCAAAAACCCAGGCTCCTCCCCCTAAGCTCAAGACCATGCCTACAGAGCCTATTGAGTAGTTAAGCCCCGGTCCCTACAGGGTGTGTGATTTCTCTCCTGTTTCCTTTCCTGAGTCACCTGGGAGTGCTTTGCTCAGATTAAACCTGGTCCTTTACTTTTGAATTCAGCTCGATTTGGCTTACTGCATTGGAGGAGAAACCCACTACCGGGGATACAAAAATACCTATCAGAAAGCATGAGCGGCTTTACCTCATGGCAGACAGGAAGTGGAGAGTGAGAGCACGAATGAGAGATGATGCGTCCTTCAAAGGTACACCTCCATCAGTCTACTTTCAACCGGGTCCTACCTCCTGCTTCCCAGCATTTTCCAACAAGGGCATCATATGAGAAATCCATCAAGGGATTACTCCAGTGATTAGGTCAGAGCCCCCAGAACGCAATCACTTCCCAAAGGCTCATCTGTTTGACAACCAAGCTCCCAGTATGTGAACCTGTGAGAGCCAAAGTTACATTTTAATCACTATGCCATAGAGATCCATAAAACAAACAAAAATGCCTCTGATCTGCAAGCCCCTTGCCCAAGGACAGATAATTCCTGAAATGCTGGAGTGTTGTAGAATATTATTTTAAGGTGTGTTACTTTTGTTTATGCTCTAGAACATTTGTTTAATGATTCAAAGATGTGTTTGATTAAATAAAATTCACCTGCAGTCAGGAGGCTGAGTCAGCAACTAGCTGACAGGAAGTGGGAGGAGCCAGGTAGAGAAGAGTTTGTAAGGAGGGGTGAGGAGAAGCGTGAGGGCTTTTTGGAGGAGGAGAACAAGGAAAGGAGGTGAGCTACTTGCTATTCAGCCTCTCTGAAGAACAGGTTCCACCTTAACCTTTGACTCTTGAGTTCTTTAGAGGGACAGGGGTTTAATTAAGTTCCCTCCGTAGCTTTGCAAGAGGGACCAGATTTCCCTTCAGCTACAGCCCTTGCGGCCTGACCACTGCTGGTGGCAATGGAGTTGCAGTTGCTGATTCGGACAGCCATGGCTTAAAAGGCAGCAAAGATCAAATAAAAAGACAGCGCTGGAGGCTATTGTTTATGGGAGATAACAAGTCACATGTTTTCACTCCCCTAAACAAGTTGTCTGACCCATCTGCGCCGATGTGCTTGACCACGTGAGCAGGAGGTACGTAGGCAGGAAATGTGTCAGGATGTATGCTTGCCCCTGATTGGACCTGATGGGAAATGCAGAGAATTATGGGCTTTCCTTCTTAAGTTCTAGGCCATTTCCTGGGAACCTGGGTATGGACCTGGCCGGAGCCCATTCACCTGACCAGTGTTTAATTAAAGCTTGCTTCAAATTTGGCTTTAAACTGTGGTAGTGATCTTATTCTTGATCAGTGGGATTAACAAGCCTATGAGGGACATTTCATAGTCAACCCAAATGTAACAATAAAAAACGTAACACGATGTGGATCATAACCCTAAAGTAAAATTCAAGACCTAGAAAATGTCTAGAAGGTGAAATAGCAGAAACTTTAGATGACCTTTGACTTGTTGATTTTTAGAATGTGATAACAAACCAAGATCCATGGAAGAATTGCTTGTGACGCCAAGTAACAAGCAATATATCAGAGCCATAAGAGGAAACATGTGCACCAAGTCGAACCAGCTGGTGACCAGTGTTGGAATTCCTGGCCACTCCCTCAGCTACGTGATAGCACATGCGCTGTCCAGTAGCCAGGCAAGATCTTTAGTCATTCTAGGGCTTTACGTCCTATGGAAACCGTGGGCTGCGTGATCACATAATCACATAATCTATGTGCATGTGTAGCTACGTAAGCCCATATGCACATGTGCAGGGGGAATCCATAAAAATCGGGTCACGGACTTCTCCCCCGTCTTCTTCCTCTCTCTCCCTGCACAATCTTACATAGGCCTAAGTTGTCTTTCCCCTAATAAACCTTTTGTTTGTTTATTTGTTCAAGACAGGGTTTCTCTGTGTAGCTTTGGCTAATAAACTCTTATAGTGGGCTTTGTTGTACCCCGTGGCTTTTCTTGCACAGTAAATAGCGCCACTTAATGAATAACACAGCCCCACATAGTAACTAACAACCCGGGCCCCTGAAACAGGCACCAGCCTAGAACACAACTACTAACCAAAGACCAACTCCTTCCTATACTGCTCGATCTGTTAGCCTCCTACTGGACACCTGGGGGAGGAGACCCAGCCAGCCCCTCCCAACGACATTGAGACAGTTTCTAATGTTACAGTTTTTTATTGTTAAATGATTCATCAATCCTGCTTCCATTTATTGTATTTTAAAGGGGCTGATAGCTACACTCAAAAACAAACAAAAACAAAACAAAACCAACTACATGTCATTATCAGTATCTTTTACTATTTGATTATTTTCTACATATGAGAAAGGTAGCCAGGGGGTAGAAGCACACACCTTTAATCCCAGCACTCGGGAGGCAGAGCCAGGCGGATCTCTGTGAGTTCGAGGCCAGCCTGGTCTACAGAGTGAGTTCCAGGACAGTCAGGCTACACAGAGAAACCCTGTCTTAAAAAACAAAACAGCAAAAAGACATATGAGAAATGTTTAAAATTCAATTTCACTGGGCTCAGCCTTGATTGCAGTGTAGAATTCGGTGAAGAGAACTGTTGGCTTGGGGCTGAATCCCCAGGAGTTGCTTCGTGACTGACTCCCAGTCTTTACCCAGCTCGAGCCGTTGGCAGATGGATGGGTACTGCCCTTCTGTTCTTCTGGCCCATTCACTTGCTTTCTTAATGTTCTCAAAAGCCCACGGAATATTCCTAGATTAAAAAAAAAGTTTCTGTTAGTTCAGAATATGTGAAAGGCAAGGTGGTACCAAATCTGTAACATTGTATCAGATGAAATGATTCTGTCAAAAAGGAAGATATTTAATAAAGACAATTCTTGAAATCTGAATAAAGCTCTCTCCCTCTAGCTGGGGCTTTTGAATGTACCCAGTACACTTCTCCGTGACTCACCTGCCTCACTTCCCAGCTCCCACTGTGCACAGCACACCCCCCCCCCCCCCCGTTGTTCCTGTTGTTCCTTTTCAGTGTCCCCGAGGCCCCTCTTTCAATGTCCACTCACTGTCTGGGAGTTTTCAACTTGTTCCAGATACTTGGAGAACACCCGAGAGTCAGCTGTAAAGAGCTACGTCCCTAGTCCTTACTCTAAAGTTTTCAAATGTAGTTTAATTTATTATGGTGTGTTGGGGGGAGCCTGTATAAGAAAGCTGTGAACTTACTGTGAACTGTGTATTGGGCAGCATGCAGAATGTTCTTACCACAAGGTGGCTACACTGAGTAGTTTAATGTCAACTTGACACAAGCTAAAGTCATCTGAGAGGAAGGAATGGTAATTAAGAAAATGCCTCCATAAAATCAGGGTGTAGGGAAAGAGTTGCATAAACTATGATAAGCTTGAAAACAAGGACATGAAAAGAATACCCTGGTATGTATGTCCATATTATCTCTGTGGGAAAGGCAAAGGCCTGGGAGGAATATTCTTGTCTCTTTTCACATGACCAGGTATGGTCCCCACTGTACTTGTCTTTGCTTACACTAATTCTAAACATTACCTCGTGTTTTGTTTGCTTTAATAATAAAAACAAGATAAAAATGAGAAGTGCTTTAGTTGCACTTTTTTGTTTGTTTATTTATAGCCTTGACTGTCCTGGAACTCACTCTGTAGACCAGGCTGGCCTTGAACTCACACAGAGATCCACTTGCTACAGCCTCTCACGCACTGGGATTAAAAGCATGCACTACCACCATCTGGCTTGTTTATTACATTACTCTGGAACCCCGCCGCCCATTGGCGGCGGCGGCGGCGGCGGCAGTGGCGCACGCCTTTAATCCCAGCACTCGGGAGGCAGAGCCAGGCGGATCTTTGTGAGTTCGAGGCCAGCCTGGACTATGGAGTGAGTTCCAGGAAAGGCGCAAAGCTACACAGAGAAACCCTGTCTTGAAAAAACAAAAACAAAAACAAACAAACAAACAAACAAACAAAAAAGCATGCACCACCACCACCACCCAGCTTGTTTATTACATTACTTTGGAACCCCAATGCCTGGTACCCTACACAGGTCTTGGAATATTCTTCAATCCTCAGAGACTTAGTCTTGCTGACCATGGGGCAAGCTGAGTGTGTGTGTGTGTGTGTGTGTGTGTGTGTGTGTGTGTGTGTGTGTGTTAGTCTTAGAAGTGCACACCTGGCCATGGCGTGAGTATGGAGGTCCAAGGACAACTTTTGAGATTGGGTTCTCTCCTTCCACCATGTGGATCTGGGGATTGGACTCAGGTTGTCAGGCTTACAGAGCAAGCACCTTTACTCACCAAGCCTTCACACTGCCCTTACAACAAAGTTCTTACAAAAAAATCTGTTTGGCTCAGTTGGTAGAGACAGGAAGATTAGAAATTCAAAGTCATCCTCAGCTACATAGTGAGTTCAAGGCCAGTTTGAGATACCTAAGACCAGGCCTTAAAAACAAACAAACAAAAATCTCAGCTGGCATAGTGGTGCACACCTTCAATCCCAGAATTTGGGAGGCAGAGGCAGGCAGATCTCTGTGAGTTCAAGGTCAGCCTGATCTACATAGTGAATTCCAGACAGCCAAAGCGACAAAGTGAGACCCTGTCTTGAAGAAATAAATTTATTTTAGCTAGTGAGATGGTTCATCAGGTAAAGGTAATTATTGACAAGTCTAATGACCTAAATTCAATCCCAAAAGCTGTTCTCAGATTTCCACATGTATGGTATGTTGCACACTCCTAAACACACACACACACACACACACACACACACACACACACACACACACACACACTAAATATAAAAGAAATTTGTTGGTTCTATGGGGCAAACTTAAAGATTTTAGATCTTTTCCATCTTCCTGATTTTTTTCTTTGGGGAAAGGGCCGTCATGATGTGCTGTGTGGGGTGAGGAGCTGGGTTCATAGCTCACTTGACTATGAGATACTGTACAGTAAGGAGCTGGGTCCATGTCTTCACGTGACTATGAGATTTTGCACAGCTTTTACTCAGGAGTCAACCAAAGCTAAATTTGAATCTGCTTATCTAGGAGGTTATGGGATTGTATTTGTCAATATTGTTCAGTTGGAGCCTCCGACCCACCCCTGCATGGTCCAGAAAGCCAATCTTGCCCCTTTCCTCCCTGCTCCCTCCCTCCCTCCCTCTCCAAACCCCACCCACTTATCGACTCTCTGAACAAAGGACAGGTGACAAAAGCCCAGTTCTACATTCTTGGCGACTACTGCAGCCCCCTCCCCCCCACGCCACCAGCCACCCAAGTCCCACCTAAGCGCTCAGCCTTTGACCATACTTGGGCACAGAACCAGCATCACCCCTCACTTACAATCTATAAAATCTCACAGCCTTACTCCGGGTGCTCAACTTCTCTGGCCTCAATCTCTGGGACCAGTGAACTTGCCCCGATTCCTGCTTCAGCAGAGAAACTTATCATTGTGTGGGCAGAAAACCTAAAAAAGAGTCTCTTTGTTATGTAGCTCTGGCTGTCGTGAACTTGCTATGTAGACCAGGCTGGCCTCAAACTCATAGAGATTCACAGAGATTCACCTGTCTCTGCCTCCTCAGTGCTGAAATTAAAGGCATGTACCACACTATGCCAGGCAGAATATTCTAATGTATTTTATTTAATAGTTTGATAGGTATTTTTTTTCCTTTATTTCTGTTTGTTTTGGGACAAGTTCCTACTATGTAGCCTGGGCTGGCTTGTAAATCATGACTTCCATCTGTAACCTCTTCAGCAGTGGGATTACAGGAATGTGCCACCATGAGCTGGCTGATACTTTGATATACAGTGTGTGTGAGCTGCTCAGGACGGCAGGACTGAGCCCAGGTCCCTGTGCACTAGGTCAGTGCTCTACTGAGCTACCTTCCCAGCTTTGCTTCCTGTCTTTAAATACTTAGACACAGGCACATGGCTCCCATTTGTATTCTTGCACCAGGCTGTGCAGGTGTTTGGAACAGGCCAACAATTATATTGTAGCTCTTTGAAAAGTTTCTTATTATAAGGTTGGGGATTTAGCTCAGTGGTAGAGCACTTGCCTAGCAAGCGCAAGGCCCTGGGTTCAGTCCTCAGCCGGGGGTGGGGGGTTCTTATTAAAACATTAAAGCACCTGGAGATGAAGGTGTCATCCATCTTTATCATCGATTTGGCAACCATTCCTTCTTGTTCCAACTTGGAACGAAGAAACTGCAGTACCAGCAACGTGGCAATCAGGTCCAGGAGACAGTCTCTTCCTTTTGTACCTAAACAAGCAAAGATCTCCTTTACTTCATGTGATGGTTTGAATGAGAAATGTCCCCCTAGGCTCATTCACATATTTGAACACTTAGTCGCCAGATGGTGTTGCCGTTTGGGAGGTTTGGGATGGTTTAGGACAAGGAGTCTCACTGGAGGACTTGGAACACTCTGGAATCATGAGCCAAGACAAACTTCTTAAGTTGCTTTTGGTATTTTAAGCACAGTAACAAAGAAGTAGTGAACACACCCTGTGCCTCACATTGTGCCAGTGTAAAGTTCTATTAAAGAATTACACTTCTGTTAAGCCAGGTGGGCTTCCTCATGCCCCTAATCCCAGCACCTGGGACGCTAAGGCAGGAGGATTGCCATGACTTCAAGACCAGCCTGAGTAACATAGTGCTTTCTGGACCAAAAGAATTATACTACAAGTGAATCATGATATATTAATAGATCATAAAACTCTATACTATTCCAGAATTATGAGACAATACATTTAGGTTGTCAAGCCAATAAAACCAACTCCATATATTCTAAAGGTCTTTAATTAGCGTTTTATTTCAGTAGAAATTGTGAACAATCTGTGAACAATCAGAACATGCATGCCTATTGCATTATCCTGATGGCTCTTTGGAGACCGAGCTGCACCCAGAATCTCTCTCCACACTTGCTGTCTTCAGTAACCAGAGAGGCATGGAATACGATGAAGAACTTAGTTTCTAGGTTCTTGCTATAAATATCTTGGAGGAAACCTAAACACAGCAGTTAAACAACAGACATATCTGACGATACCAGTGTAGCAAACTCATTCTGGCTGTCAGTAACTGAAAATCCAAACCATAGTATAAGTTAGGTATAAGTGGAACTGGTCACTGAGCAGGGGTTACATGCTGTTGTGAGCCACCATGTGGATGCTGGGACCTGAACTTAGGTCCTCTGCAAGAGCAGTAAGTACTCTTTTTTGTTTGTTTGTTTTTTTCGAGACAGGGTTTCTCTGTGTAGCTTTGGAGCCTGTCCTGGAACTCACTCTGTAGCCCAGGCTGGCCTCAAACTCACAGAGATCCGCCTGGCTCTGCCTCCCGAGTGTTGGGATTAAAGGCGTGCGCCACCACCGCCTGGCTTGCAGTAAGTACTCTTAATACTCTTAACCAGTGATCCATCTCTCCAGCTCTGTTCACTTATTTTTTAATTGTATATATACAGTGTGAGGGGAGAGTCACATGTATGTCACAGTGTGCATGTGACGATCAGAGGACAACTTTTATAGAGTCAGTTCTTTACCTTCCACCTTTAATGGGCTCCAGGAAGCATGTTGGGCTTGAGAATTAAGTACCTTTAGCCACTGAGCCATCCTGCTAACCCATATGTTATATTTTGAAAATCATTTTCAGAAAACTCATTAAAGAGTACTCATTTTGCCAGAGTGATAGTGGTGGCACGTGCCTTTAATCTCAGCACTTGGGAGGCAAAGGCAGGTGGATTTCTGAGTTTAAGACCAGCCCAGTCTACAGAGCAAGTTCAAGGATAGCCAAGGCTATACAGAGAAACCTTGTCTTGAAAAATTAAGAAAAGAAAAAAAATAATGCTCATTTCATTTTAGGGCTGGGAATTACATGGTAGCCTGCTTGGCTACCATATATGAGACCCAAGTTCAATCTCCAGTACTTTCAACAAAACAAACTAAAACACTAAATTTAGTCAATTGTGATGGTGCACATCTGTAATCCCTATGTGTAGGAGGCTTCAGTAGTAGATTCTAAGTAGCTAGCCTGGGCTGTGTAATGAGACTCTATCACAAAGAAAGAATGTTTAACATCTTTAATAAAACCCCATCTGCTTTAATATATGCTACATACATAAACACATATAAGGGCTGGAGAGACGGCTCAGAGGTTAAGAGCACAGACTGCTCTTCCAGAGGTCCTGAGTTCAATTCCCAGCAACCACATGGTGGATCACAACCATCTGTAATGACATCTGGTGCCCTCTTCTGGCCTGCAGACATACATGCAGGCAGAACACTGTATACATAATAAGTAAATCTTAAAAAATTTTTTTTAGAAAAGTTAAAAACAAAACAAAAACACATACAAGTGTGCACATATATAACTCAGTTAATCCAAAACATCTCAGTCCAGTGTATGAGGACTGGCCTCAAGGTACCATGAAACCAAAGAAAGAGAGGCAGACAGATCCTAGACTACAGAGACTATAATTCATTGGAATTTGATGACAAGGAGACAAGACCAGTTGGATTTCCCCAACCTGGGTCTGAAAGAGAAGTGTCTTTACAGCCTAAAACAACCTCTGGAGGCATCACCATCCCTAACGTCAAGCTCTACTATAGAGCTATAGTAATAAAAACAAATTGGTACTGGTATAAAAACCAACATACGGACCAATGGAATCAAATTGAAGACCCTGACATTATTCCACGCACATATGAACACCTGCTTTTTGACAAAGAAGCCAAAACTATACAATGGAAAAAAGGACATATCTTCAATAAATGGTGCTGGCATAACTGGATGTCAAAATGTAAAAGATTACAAATCGATCCATATCTGTCACCATGCACAAAACTCAAGTCCAAGTGGATCAAAGACCTAAACATAAATCCAGTTACACTAAACTTAATAGAAGAGAAAGTAGGAAGTACTCTTGAATGCATTGGCACAGGAGATCACTTCCTAAATATAACACCAGCAGCACAGACACTGAGCACAACAATTAATAAATGGGACCTCTTGAAACTGAGAAGCTTTTGTAGGGCAAAAGACACAGTCAATAAGACAAAAAGACAGCCTACAGAATGGGAAAAGACCTTTACCAACTCCACATCTGACAGAGGATTGATCTCCACAGTATATAAAGAACTCAAGAAATTAGACATCAAAATACTGAACAGGGGGCTAAAGAGCTAAACAGAGAATTCTCAAAAGAAGAATCACAAATGGCTGGAAGATATTTAAAGAAATGCTCAACATCCTTAATCATCAGAGAAATGCAAATCAAATCTACTCTGAGATACCACCTATCAGAATGGCTAAGATCAAAAACACTAATGACAGTCAATGTTGGAGAGGATGCGGAGCAAAGGGAACACTCCTCCACTGTTGGTGGGAGTGCAAACTTGTATAACCACTGTGGAAATCATTATGGCGGTTTCTCAGAAAATTGAGAATCGATCTACCTCAAGACCCAGCTATACCACTCTTGGGCATATACCCAAAGAATGCTCAATCATACCACAAAGATACATGCTCAACTATGTTCATAGCAGCACTATTTGTAATAGCCAGAACCTGGAAACAACCTAGATGTCCGTCAACTGAAGAATGGATTAAGAAAATGTGGTACATATACACAATGGAGTACTACTCAGCAGAGAAAAACAATGACAGCATGAAATTTGCAGGCAAATGGATGGAACTAGAAAATATCATCCTGAGTGAGGTAACCCAAACCCAGAAGGACAAACATGGTATGTACTCACTCATAAGTGGATTCTAGATATAAAGCAAAGAACAATCAGACTGCAACCCACAGATCCAAGGAGGCTACATAGCAGGGGGGACCCTAGGATGACTGTGGCTTATAATAAGTTTTGGTTTTACTCAATTACCGGGCAAGCCTCAATCAAACATTTCATTATTAGGATAAGATTTTATACTATACTAAGCTGATAATAGAAAAATAAATAAATTAAAAAAATTATTTATTATGTACACAGAAGAGGGCACCAGATCTCATTACAGATGGTTGTGAGCCACCATGTGGGTGCTGGGAATTGAACTCAGGACTTCTGCAAGAGCAGTTAGTGCTCTTAACCTCTGAGCCATCTCTCCAGGCCCTGTTTTGTTTTTAAAGATTTACTTATTTTTATTTTATGTGTATGAATGTTTTGCCCATATGTATATATGTGTACTATATGTGTGAAATGATTTTGGAGGCCAGAAGAGGTCATTGAATCCCCTGGAACTGGAGTTACAGACAGTTATAAGATGCTTGTGGGAGCTGAGGGAAAAAACCCACGTCCTTGGCAAGAGCAGCAAGTGTTTTTAACTGCTGGACTATCTCTCCATCCTTGTTTTAATATGGTCTTACTCTGTAGCTCAGGGTGTCTCAAACTCATGGCCATCCTCCTGCCTCAATCACCCCAAGTGCTGGGATACAGGCATGAGCCACCATGAATGGTTTATTCTTCTTTATGTCTGAATAAAATTTCATTGTGTAGAGTATCAAATTCTCTCTCTCTCTCTCTCTCTCTCTCTCTCTCTCTCTCTCTCTCTCTCTCTCTCTCTCTCTAGCATTTCAAGACAGGGTTTCTCTGTGTAGTCTTGGCTAATCTAGAACTCACTGTGTAGACCAGGCTGGGATCAATTCGGATCTGACTGCTTCTGCCCGCCAAGTGCTGGAATTAAAGTTGTGTGACACCACTGCCTGGCTGAATTGTCTTTGTTCCTGTGTTGATGGGCATCTAGGTCAGTTTCATATCTTGGACATTATGAACTGTGCCACAGTAAACACGGAGAGGAAAGCATCTCTGTGGTATACTGACTTAGCTTCCCTCAGACATACGCCCAGGAGTGGTCCAACTGGATTACATAATATTTCTATTTTTAGTTTTTAGTTTTTTTTTGAGGAACCATCATATTGATTTCTACAGTGACTCACCAACAGCCTATGAGGGGCTGGCCCTGCCTCCATCCTCAATATTTGTTGTTTTCTTTCTTCCTTTTAAAAAACATTTATTTATTTAAATCGAGTGTGTGTGTGTGTGTGTGTGTGTGTGTGTGTGTGTGTGTGTGTGTGTGTTTGTGCATGTTGCATTCCTTAGAGCTGGAGTTAAAGCCAGAATTGGTGGCATACACCTTTAATTCCAGCACTCGGGAGGATCTCTGTGAGTTTGGGGCCAGCCTGATTTATACAGTGAGTTCCAGGGTAGCTGGGATTACAATGGAGAGCTTGTATCAAAACACTAAAAAACAAAATACAATAAGAACAGGAGTTAAAGGTAGTTGTCAGCCAGTTGACAAGGGTGCTGGGAATCCAACTGGTGTCCTCTGCAAGAGCTGTTTGTGCTCTTAACCCTTGAACCATCTCTTCAGCTCCTGTTTCTTGACGAAGTGAGGTAAAAAATCTCCATGTAGTTTTGATTTGTCTTTCCCTGATGCTAAGGCCACATGTTACAGATGGAAGAGCCATAACATAGAAAGTGCCAAGGTCTCAAAGTAAATCACTATGTGGAAGAGAAGGTCCCTGTTGGACAATAGGTACATATGTTGTGGTAAAGAAAGTAATTATTGAGCGTGTTAAATTGAGCTTTTGGATAGTTTTATTACTGGCAGGATCTTGTTATGTAGCCTAGACTAGCCTCAAACTCACAGTCCACCTGGCTTAGTTTACCAAACTGCAGGATTACAGGTGTGTGTTACTATTTCCAGATTTGGGGTTCTGCAGTAGTTGGTGCCATGAACTCTAATAAAATTGCCTAAATAATACTCTCATCATTAGTAAAGGTATGATTTTCCTTTGATTGTTAATAAATCTAATTCTAGTAACTGAGTGTGTGGTGCACACCTTTGATCCCAGCACTTGGTAAGCAGAGACAAGCAGATCTCTGTGAGTTCAAAGCCAGCCCGGTCTACATAGAAAGTTCCACAATAATCAGAGCTTAAAAAAAAAAAAATGTAATTCTATTCACATGTAACTTACTTAAATGAATGCACTAGTTTACAAAATAATTTATTACAATTAGGAGTTTGCCTATAAATGACTGGAAAAATGAAGGAACGTAGTGACTTAATTAACTGAAAAAATAGTGGCTTACCTAGAGATCGAATGCCTTTTTCTTCAAGAAAATTGCGTAGAACATTTACATTAAGTTTTAACATAAGTCCTAGTTCTGGTGTCAGTTTCCAAAAACCATCCTGTAAAATTAAGAAAAAATTTACATTGTTAATCATAGTTCTATATCATACAGTATTTTTCTTTTTCTTTTTCTCTCTCTCTCTTTCTTTCTTTCTTTTTTTTTTTTTTCAAGACAGGGTTTCTCCATGTAGTTTTGGTGCCTTTCCTGGCACTCGCTCTGTAGACCAGGCTGGCCTTGAACTCACAGAGATCTGTCTGGCTCTGCCTCCCGAGTGCTGGGATTAAAGGCGTGCGCCACCACTGCACGATTTGGGATATGTGTTTTTTTTTTGTGCTTAAAAGCTCACCCTGAGAAAGGCTCGGGGCTACACTAGGATCCTGACACCCAGTGTAGTTGCAGGCTGGCTAATAAAAACTTTATAGTGGCTTAAACCCATGTCTGAGCAGTCTTCTCTGGTGGATTCCCCACAGCAAAAGGAGAAAGAAAAAATGTATATTCTTATTCAGTTTGAAATGGACAGCTTTTTTTCTAAACATAAAAGTGTGTGTGTGTGTGTGTGTGTGATGCTGGGGAGGTCACATGGTGCCACAATCACAATGTCCTGGCTAGTTTTATGTCAACTTGCCACAAGTTAGAGTTATCTGAAAGAAGGGACCCTCAACTGAGAAAATGCCTCCTGCTGTAGGCAAGGATGTAAGGCATTTTCTCAGTTAGTGATTGATGTGGGGGAACACTCAGCCCATCATGGGTGGAGCTACCCTTAGGCCACCACCTCTGCATCAACTCTCGCCTCCAGGTTCCTACCCTGTTTGAGTTCCTGTTCTGACTTCTTTCAGGGATGAACAGTGCTCTGGAGGTGTAAGCAGAATAACCCCTTTCCTCCTCAGCTTGTTTTTGGTCATGGTGCTTCATCATAACAATAGCAACCCTAACTAGGACACAGAACATGTTTGTGGAGGTCAGAAGACAACTTCGAGGATTCAGCTCTCTCCTTCCACCTTAAATATTGGTTCATTGATCAAACTCAGGTGGTCAGGCTTGTAACCTTTACCTGTGAAGAGCTCTCTCTGGCCTTTTAAATTTTTTTTTAAAAGTTTTACTTATTATAGCCAGGTGTGGTGGTGCAGAGACAGGTGGGTCTCTGTGAGTTCAAGACCATTCTTGTCTACATCGTGCATTCTGGGCCAGTCAGAGATACAGTATGAGACCTCGTCTCAAAAACAACACTGATGGTGCTGGAGAGGTTGTTCAGCAGTTAGGAGCACTGGCTGCTTTCCCAGAGGACCTGGGTTCAACTCCCAGCAACTATGTGGCAGCTCACAACCATCTACAACTCCAATTCCAGGAGATCCAATGTCCTCTTCTGTCTTCCTCAGGTGCCAGGCATGCACATAAATAACTTAAAATTTTTATTAATGTGTGTGTGTGTGTGTGTGTGTGTGTGTGTGTGTGTGTGTGTGTGTGTTTGAGGGAGAGCATATGGAGGCATGCATACAGTGTAGGGGAATATGCATGTGTACATGCATATAGTGTAGAGGTCGGAGAAAAGCTTTTGGAAGTGAGTTCTCTTTCCATGGTGGGTCCCAGGGATTGAACTCAGGTTGTTGGTTGGGCTCCTGTGTCAAGCACTTTTACCAACTGAGCCAGCTTACTGGCTCCTAAAACTGATCTATTGAAGGTGCTCCCTCCCTCCCTCCCTCCCTCCCTCCTTCCCTCCCTCCCTCCCTCCCTTCCTCTCTCTTTTTTTTAAAAAAAGATTTATTTATTATGTATCCAGTGTTCTGCCTACATGCTCATCATAGACAGCTATGAGCCACCATGTGGTTGCTGGGAATTGAACTCAGAACCTTTGGAAGAGCAGCCAGTGCTTTTAACATCTGAGCCATCTCTCCAGCCCCCGAAGATGCTCTTAAAGCTACTTTCCTAATATGAAACTCTATCTCAACAAAACAGGCAACAACAACAACAACAACAAATTCCAGTTGGTGGAAAGATGGCTCACTGGATGGGAGCACTTCCTGCTCTTCCAGAATCCCCAAATTCAGTTCCCAGTATCCATGTTGGGCCACTCACAAGTACCAGAATCCCTATCTCCAGGGGACTAAACACACTCTTCTGGGCACCCCCCACCACACACACACACACACACACACACACACACACACACACACACACACAGGCAACATACACAGAAATAAAAACAAGTCCCCGCAAATCCCAAACAGCTTTCTTTCTTTTGTTCCCCCACTTCTTTGGATTTCTGTGCGTTGTTTGAGACAGGGTCTCTACATAACCCTGGTTGTCCTGGAACTCACAACAGACCAGGCTGGCCTTGAACTCACAGAGATCCGACTGCCTCTGCCTCCCCAATTCTGGGATTAAAGGTGTGCGCCACCATGCCCAGCTACACTACTTAGTTAACCAAGCATGGTGTGAAGGTTTATAATCCCAGTCACTCAGAGGCTGAGGCAGGAGGATTGCAAGTTCAAGGCCTGACTTGGCAGCTTGATGAGATTCTGTTTCAGAAAATGTAAGAGGGCTGAGGACATGACTTGGTAATACTCCTGGTGAGTAAGCACAGGGACCTGAGTCTGGATCCCAGGCACCCAGATCAAAGCTGGGTGCAGTGTGTGCTTCTGTAACCCTAGTGTTAGGGGGCAGAGGCGGGCAGACCCCAGGAGCTAAGTGGTCAGGTGGTCCAGTGAGACTCCCTGTTCCAAAGTGGGGCTGGAGAAATAGCTCTTGCTGCTGCAGGAGCGAACAGACTCCACAGAGATGACTTCTGACCTCCACGTGCTCACCTTGACACGTATGTACTTACAGTCATGTATCATGCACACACACATAAAATAATTATAAAAAATAAGTAATTATTTTCCCCCCGAGATGACAAGGTTTCTCTGTGTAGCCTTGGCTGACCTAGAACTTGCTCTGTAGACCAGGCTGGCCTTGAACTCACACAGATCTGCCTGTCTCTGCCTCCTGAGTGCTGGGATTCCACCACAACTGTCTATAAATAATTTTTTTAAAAAAGTGGAATGCAACTGAGGAAGACACTCACCATCAACCTCTGGTCTCTACGTGCACACGTACACAGTTACATTCACATCTGCACGAACACTTGCACACACAACACACACAAAGAAAAAAAGTCAAAGGAATGAGAAAGGGCAGGGTTATAGCCCTGAGACAGAATGCTTGCCTGCATGTGCGATGCCTCATATCAGAGCTGTAAAACAAAAACTACATCAAGCATGGCAGCTTATATTCGTAACCCAGCACTTGGGACCTTGAAGCAAGTGGACTGCTGCAAGCCTGAGCCCAGCCCAGGCTACAGAGGGGTTCTAGACCAACCTGGGCTACATGATAAGATCCTATTTTAAAAAATACAAAAAAAAAAATGATGCATATCAATAATCCCTGGTACTTGTCAGGCAGAGGTAGGTGGGTCTTAACTTCTAGCCAAACTGGACCACACAGAATGTTCCAACTTACTCTTGGCTATATTGCAATATTCTGCTTCAAAAAAAAAAAAAAAATTAAAACTGGACCTGGGGAGATGGCTCAGTGGTTAGAGCATTTAATGTTCTTGCAGGGGACCTAGG